>NW_019267883.1:0-423 GCF_002742605.1 Olea europaea var. sylvestris
GACCATACCAGCACTAACGCACCGGATCCCATCAGAACTCCGAAGTTAAGCGCGCTTGGGCGAGAGTAGTACTAGGATGGGTGTCCCCCTGGGAAGTCCTTGTGTTGCACCCCTTTTCTCCTTTTGTACAGTTTTTTTTTTTTTACCCTTCCCGCCGCTGAAGCAATTTTTTTCCCAGTCCCGCCCTTCCGAGCGCTCCCCGCTGGCCCCTCGCTTTCGATTGCCGCCGGCTCCGCGGACCCCACAATCGCTGGCCCGGTCCCTCCGCGGTTGCGATCGCTCCCTGCGCTGGACTGGCATCAAATACGCTCGGACCGCAATTACTGACGGGTGCGACCATACCAGCACTAACGCACCGGATCCCATCAGAACTCCGAAGTTAAGCGTGCTTGGGCGAGAGTAGTACTAGGATGGGTGACCCCC
>NW_019267883.1:4024-4307 GCF_002742605.1 Olea europaea var. sylvestris
CCCGCCGCTGAAGCAATTTTTTTCCCTATCCCGCCCCTCCGAGCGCTCCCCGCTGGCCCCTCGCTTTCGATCGCCGCCGGCTCCGCGGACCCCACATTCGCTGGCCCGGTCCCTCCGCGGTTGCGATCGCTCCCTGCGCTGGACTGACATCAAATACGCTCGGACCGCAATTACTGACGGGTGCGACCATACCAGCACTAACGCACCGGATCCCATCAGAACTCCGAAGTTAAGCGTGCTTGGGCGAGAGTAGTACTAGGATGGGTGACCCCCTGGGAAGTCC
>NW_019267883.1:4712-5297 GCF_002742605.1 Olea europaea var. sylvestris
CAGTCCTCGTGTTGCCCCCCTTTTTCCCTTTTTTTCAGTTTTTTTTTTTTTTTTTTACCCTTCCCGCCGCTGAAGAAATTTTTTTCCCTATCCCGACCCTCCGAGCGCTCCCCGCTGGCCCCTCGCTTTCGATCGCCGCCGGCTCCGCAGACCCCACAATCGCTGGCCCGGTCCCTCCGCAGTTGCGATCGCTCCCTGCGCTGGACTGACATCAAATCCGCTCGAACCGCAATTACTGACGGGTGCGACCATACCAGCACTAACGCACCGGATCCCATCAGAACTCCGATGTTAAGCGTGCTTGGCGAGAGTAGTACTAGGATGGGTGACCCCCTGGGAAGTCCTCGTGTTGCACCCCTTTTACCCTTTTGTACAGTTTTTTTTTTTTACCCTTCCCGCTGCTGAAGCAATTTTTTTTCCCTATCCCGCCCCTCCGAGCGCTCCCCGCTGGCCCCTCGCTTTCGATCTCCGCCGGCTCTGCGGACCCCACAATCCCTGGCCTGGTCCCTCCGCGGTTGCGATCGCTCCCTGCGCTGGACTGACATCAAATACGCTCGGACCGCAATTACAGACGGGTGCGACCAT
>NW_019267884.1:0-5296 GCF_002742605.1 Olea europaea var. sylvestris
TGTACGTCACGATGAAGTGGTGAGTTCAATCCAAAACGGTGGTTACATTTCCAAAAAGTTCTTATGGGCCCGAAACGGACACCTTGTGCAAAAGTTACGCTCAATTCTTCGTCGGCCGACTCTCCAATCGTTCTCAATATACAAGCACTCATTCCTTCAAAAAATGGCCAAAATCACTCGTACATCACGATGAAGTGGTGAGTTCAATCCAAAATGGTCCCTACATTTCCAAAAAGTACTTATGGGCCCAAAACGGACACCGCGTGCAAAAGTTGCGCTCAATTCTTCGTCCGCCGACTCTCCAAGCATTCTAAATATGCAAGTGCTAATTCTTTGAAAAATGGCCAAAATCCCTCGTACGTCACGACGAAGTGGTGAGTTCAATCCAAAACGGTCGTTACATTTCCAAAAAGTTCTTATGGGCCCAAAACGGACACCGTGTGCATAAGTTACAATCAATTTTTCGTCCGTGGACTCTCCAAGCGTTCTAAATATGAAAGTGCTTATTCTTTCGAAAAATGGCCAAAATCCCTCGTACGTCACGACGAAGTGGTGAGTTCAATCCAAAACGGTCGCTACACTTCCAAAAGGTCTTATGGGCCCAAAACAGACACCCTGTACAAAAGTTACGCTCAGTTCTTCGTCCACCGACTCTCCAAGCGTTCTAAATATGCAAGTGCTCATTCTTTCGAAAAATGGCCAAAATCCCTTGTACGTCACAATGAAGTAGCGAGTTCAATCCAAAGAGGTCGCTACATCTTCAAAAAGTTCTTATGGGCCCAAAACGGACACCGTGTGCAAAAGTTACGCTCAATTCTTCGTCCGCTGACTCTCCAGCGTTCTCAATATACAAGCGCTCATTCCTTCAAAAAATGGCCAAAATCACATGTACGTCACGACTAAGTTGTCAGTTCAATCCAAAACGGTCGCTACATTTCCAAAAAGTACTTATGGGCCCAAAACGGACACCGTGTGCAAAAGTTGCGCTCAATTCTTCGACCGCCGACTCTACAAGCATTCTAAATATGCAAGTGCTAATTCTTTTGAAAAATGGCCAAAATCCCTCGTACGTCACGATGAAGTGGTGAGTTCAATCCAAAACGGTCGCTACATTTCCAAAACGTTCTTATGGGCCCAAAACGGACACAGTGTGCAAAAGTTACGCTCAATTCTTCGTACGCCGACAACCCAAGCGTTCCAAATATGCAAGGGCTCATTCTTTTGAAAAATGGTTGAACTCCCCCATACGTCACGACGAATTGGTGAGTTCAATCCAAAACGTTCGCTACATTTCCAAAAAGTTCTTATGGGCCCAAAACGGACACCGTGTGCAAAAGTTACGCTCAATTCTTCGTCCGCCGACTCTCCAACCGTTCTACATATGCAAGTGCACATTCTTTTGAAAAATGGCCAAAATCCCTCGTACGTCTCGACGAAGTGGTGAGTTCAATCCAAAGCGGTCGCTACATTTCCAAAAGTTCTTATGGGCCCGGAACGGACACCGTGTGCAAAAGTTACGCTCAATTCTTCGTCCGCCGACTCTCCAAGCGTTCTAAATATGCAAGGGCTCATTCTTTCGAAAAGTGGCCAAAATCCCTTGTACGTCACGACGAAGTGGTGAGTTCAATCCAAAACGGTCGCTACATTTCCAAAAAGTTCTTACGGGCCCAAAATGGACACCGTGTGCAAAAGTTACGCTCAATTCTTCGTCCGTCGACTCTCCAACCGTTCTAAATATGCAAGTGCTCATTCTTTCCAAAATTGGCCAAAATCCCTTGTACGTCACGATGAAGTGGTGAGTTCAATCCAAAACGGTCGTTACATTTCCAAAAAGTTCTTATGGGCCCAAAACGGACACCGTGTCCAAAAGTTACGCTCAACTCTTCGTCCGCCGACTCTCCAAGCGTTCTCAATATACAAGCGCTCATTCCTTCAAAAAATGGCCAAAATCACTCGTACATCACGACGAAGTGGTGAGTTCAATCCAAAATGGTCGCTACATTTCCAAAAAGTACTTATGGGCCCAAAACGGACACCGCGTGCAAAAGCTGCGCTCAATTCTTCGTCCGCCAACTCTCCAAGCATTCTAAATATGCAAGTGCTAATTCTTTTGAAAAATGGCCAAAATCCCTCGTACGTCACGATGAAGTGGTGAGTTCAATCCAAAACGGTCGCTACATTTCCAAAAAGTTCTTATGGGCCCAAAACGGACACCGTGTGCATAAGTTACAATCAATTTTTCGTCCGCCGACTCGCCAAGCTTTCTAAATATGCAAGTGCTTATTCTTTCGAAAAATGGCCAAAATCCCTCGTACGTCACGACGAAGTGGTGAGTTCAATCCGAAACGGTCGCTACATTTCCAAAAGGTCTTATGGACCCAGAACAGACACCTTGTGCAAAAGTTACGCTCAGTTCTTCGTCCGCCGACTCTCCAAGCGTTCTAAATATGCAAGTGCTCATTCTTTCGAAAAATGGCCAAAATCCCTCGTACGTCATTACGAAGTTGTGAGTTCAATCCAAAACGGTCCCTATATTTCCAAAAAGTACTTATGGGCCCAAAGCGGACACCGTGTGCAAAATTTACAATCAATTCTTCGTACGCCGACAATCCTAGCACTCCAAATATGCAAGTGCCCATTCTTTCGAAAAATGGCTGACCTCCCCATACGTCACGACGAAGTGGTGAGTTCAATCCAAAACGGTCGCTACATTTCCAAAAGGTCTTATGGGCCCAAAACGGACACCGTGTACAAAAGTTACGCTCAATTCTTTGTCCGCCGACTCTCCAAGCGTTCTAAATATGCAAGTGCTCATTCTTTCGAAAAATGGCCAAAATCCCTCGTACGTCACGACGAAGTGGAGAGGTCAATCCGAAACGGTCGCTATATTTCCAAAAAGTTCTTATGGGCCCAAAACGGACACCGTGTGCAAAAGTCACGCTCAATTCTTCGTCCGTCAAATCTCCAACCGTTCTAAATATGCAAGTGTTCATTCTTTCGAAAAATGGTTGAACTCCCCCATACGTCAAGACGAAGTGGTGAGTTCAATCCAAAACGGTTGCTACATTTCAAAAAAGTTCTTACGAGCCCAAAATGGACACCGTGTGCAAAAGTTACGCTCAATTCTTCGTCCGCCGACTCTCCAACCGTTCTAAATATGTAAGTGCTCATTCTTTCGAAAAATGGCCAAAATCCCTCGTACGTCCCGACGAAGTGGAGAGTTCAATCCAAAGCGGTCGCTACATTTCCAAAAAGTTCTTATGGGCCCAAAACGGACACCGCGTGCATAAGTTACAATCAATTTTTCGTCCGCCGACTCTCCAAGCCTTCTAAATATGCAAGTGCTTATTCTTTCGAAAAATGGCCAAAATCCCTCGTGCGTCACGACGAAGTGGTGAGTTCAATCCAAAACGGTCGCTACATTTCCAAAAGGTCTTATGGACCAAAAATAGACACCCTGCGCAAAAGTTACGCTCAGTTCTTCGTCCGCCGACTCTCCAAGATTTCTAAATATGCAAGTGCTCATTCTTTCGAAAAATGGCCAAATCCCTCGTTCGTCATGACGAAGTGGTGCGTTCAATCCGAAACGGTCGCTACATTTCCAAAAAGTTCTTATGTGCCCAAAACGGACACCGTGTGCAAAAGTCACGCTGAATTCTTCGTCCGCCGACTCTTCAACCGTTCTAAATATGCAAGTGCTCATTCTTTCGAAAAATGGCCAAAATCCCTTGTATGTCACGATGAAGTGGTGAGTTCAATCCAAAACGGTCGCTACATTTCCAAAAAGTACTTATGGGCCCAAAACGGACACCGCGTGCAAAAGTTGCACTCAATTCTTCATCCGTCGACTCTCCAAGCATTCTAAATATGCAAGTGCTAATTCTTTTGAAAAATGGCCAAAATCCCTCGTACGTCACGACGAAGTGGTGAGTTCAATCCAAAACGGTCGCTACATTTTCAAAAAGTTCTTATGGGCCCAAAACGGACACCGTGTGCATAAGTTACAATCAATTTTTCGTCCGCCGACTCTCCAAGCGTTCTAAATATGCAAGTGCTTATTCTTTCGAAAGATGGCCAAAATCCCTCGTGCGTCACGACGAAGTGGTGAGTTCAATCCAAAACGGTCGCTACATTTCCAAAAGGTCTTATTGGCCCAAAACTGACACCCTGTGCAAAAGTTACGCTTAGTTCTTCGTCCGCCGACTCTCCAAGCGTTCTAAATATGCAAGTGCTCATTCTTTCGAAAAATGGCCAAAATCCCTCATACGTCATGACGAAGTGGTGAGTTCAATCCGAAACGGTCGCTACATTTCCAAAAAGTTCTTATGTGCCCAAAACGGACACCGTGTGCAAAAGTCACGCTCAATTGTTCATCCGCCGACTCTCCAACCGTTCTAAATGTGCAAGTGCTCATTCTTTCGAAAAATGGCCAAAATCCCTTGTACGTCACGATGAAGTGGTGAGTTCAATCCAAAACGGTTGCTACATTTTCAAAAAGTTCTTATGGGCCCAAAACGGACACCGTGTGCAAAAGTTACGCTCAATTCTTCATCCGCTGACTCTCCAAGCGTTGTCAATATACAAACGCTCATTCCTTCAAAAAATGGCCAAAATCACACGTACGTCACGATGAAGTTGTGAGTTCAATCCAAAACGGCCGTTACATTTCCAAAAAGTACTTATGGGCTCAAAACGGACACCGTGTGCAAAAGTTACGCTTAATTCTTCGTACGTCGACAATCCAAGCGTTCCAAATATGCACGTGCGCATTCTTTCGAAAAATGGTTGAACTCCCCCATACGTCACGACGAAGTGGTGAGTTCAATCCAAAACGGTTGCTACATTTCAAAAAAGTTCTTACGGGCCCAAAACGGACACCGTGTGCAAAAGTTACGCTCAATTCTTCGTCCGCCGACTCTCCAACCATTCTAAATATGCAAGTGCTCATTCTTTCGAAAAATGGCCAAAATCTCTCGTACGTCACGACGAAGTGGTGAGTTCAATCCAAAGCGGTGAGTTCAATCCAAAGCGGTCGCTACATTCCCAAAAAGTTCTTATGGGCCCGGAACGGACACCTGTGCGAAAGTTACGCTCAATTCTTCGTCCGCCGACTCTCCAAGCGTTCTAAATATGTAAGTGTTCATTCTTTCAAAAAATGGCCAAAATCTCTCGTACGTCACGACGAAGTGGTGAGTTCAATCCAAAACGGTCGTTACATTTCCAAAAGTTCTTATGGGCCCGGAACGGACACCGTGTGCAAAAGTTACGCTCAATTCTTCGTCCGCCGACTCTCCAA
>NW_019267885.1:0-5295 GCF_002742605.1 Olea europaea var. sylvestris
AAAATGACGAAATTTAACCCGGCGCGATTTTTGTTTCCGATTGGTCTGTCAAAATTTAGCCCATTCCGACACCGTTGCGAAAATAAACGAAATTGGCCCCGTCGCGATTTTTATTTCTGATCAATCTGTCAAATATTAGCCCATTCCGACTCCGTCGCGAAAAATGACGAAATTGCCCCCGGCGCGATTTTTGTTTACGATCAGTCTGTCAAATTTTAGCCCATTCCGACTCCGTCGCGAAAAATGACGAAATTGCCCCCGGCGCGATTTTTGTTTACGATCAGTCTGTCAAATTTTAGCCCATTCCGACACCGTCGCGAAAAATGACGAAATTGCCCCGGCGCGATTTTTGTTTCCGATCAGTCTGTCAAATTTTACCCCATTCCGACACCGTCGCGAAAATTGACAAAATTGGCCCTGGCGCGATTTTTGTTTCCGATCACTCTGTCAAATTTTAGCCCATTCCGACTCCGTCGCGAAAAATGACGAAATTGCCCACGGCGCGATTTTTGTTTCCGATCAGTCTGTCAAATTTTAGCTCATTTCGACTTCGTCGTGAAAAATGACGAAATTGCCCCCGGCGCGATTTTTGTTTCTGATCAGTCTGTCAAATTTTAGTCCACTCCGACACCGTCTCGAAAAATGACGAAAATGCCCCCGGCTTGATTTTTGTTTACGATCAATCTGTCAAATTTTAGCCCATTCCGACTCCGTCGCGAAAAATGACGAAATTTAACCCGGCTCGATTTTTGTTTCCGATTGGTCTGTCAAAATTTAGCCCATTCGGACACCGTTGCGAAAAGAGACGAAATTGGTCCCGTCGCGATTTTTATTTCTGATCAATCTGTCAAATATTAGCCCATTCCGACACCGTCGCGAAAAATGACGAAATTGCCCCCGGCGCGATTTTTGTTTCCGATCAGTCTGTCAAATTTTAGCCCATCTCGACACTATCGCGAAAAATGACGAAATTGCCCCCGACGCGATTTTTGTTTCCGATCAGTCTGTCAAACTTTAACCCATTCCGACACCATCGCGAAAAACGAAGAAATTGCCCCCGGCACGATTTTTGTTTCCGATAAGTTTGTAAAATTTTAGCCCATTCCGACTCCATCGTGAAAAATGACGAAATTGCCATCGGCGCGACTTTTGTTTCCGATAAGTTTGTAAAATTTTAGCCCATTCCGACTCCGTCGCGAAAAATGACGAAATTGCCCCGACGCGATTTTTGTTTCCGATAAGTTTGTAAAATTTTAGCCCATTCCGACTCCATCGCGAAAAATGATGAAATTGCCCCCGACGAGACTTTTGTTTCTGATCAGTCTGTCAAATTTTAGCCCATTCCGACACCATCGAGAAAACTGACGAAATTGGCCCCGTCAGTATTTTTGTTTCCGATCAGTCTGTCAAATTTAAGCCCATTCCGACACCGTCGCGAAAAATGACGAAATTTACCCCTGCGCGATTTTTGTTTCCGATCAGTCTGTCAAATTTTAGCCCATTCCGACGCCGTCGCGAAAAATGACCAAATTGCCCCGGCGCGATTTTTGTTTCCGATCAGTCTGTTAAATTTTAGCCCATTCCGACTCCGTCGCGGAAAATGACGAAAATGCCCCCGGCGTGATTTTTGTTTACGATCAATCTGTCAAATTTATCCCATTCCGACTCCGTCGCGAAAAATGACGAAATTTAACCCGGCGCGATTTTTGTTTCCGATTGGTCTGTCAAAATTTAGCCCATTTCGACACCGTTGCTAAAACAGACGAAATTGGGCCCGTCGCGATTTTTATTTCTGATCAATCTGTCAAATATTAGCCCATTCCGACACCGTCGCGAAAAACGACGAAATTGGCCCTGGCGCGATTTTTGTTTCCGATAAGTTTGTAAAATTTTAGCCCATTCCGACTCCATCGCGAAAAATGACGAAATTGCCATCGGCGCGACTTTTGTTTCCGATAAGTTTGAAAAATTTTAGCCCATTCCGACTCCGTCGCGAAAAATAACGAAATTGCCCCCGGCGCGATTTTTGTTTCCGATCGGTCTGTCAAAATTTAGCCCATTCCGACACCGTCGCGAAAAATGGCGAAATTGCCCCCGGCGCGATTTTTGTTTCCGATCGGTCTGTCAAAATTTAGCCCATTCCGACACCGTCGCGAAAAATGGCGAAATTGCCCCCGGCGCGATTTTTGTTTCCGATCGGTCTGTCAAAATTTAGCCCATTCCGACACCGTCGCGAAAAATGGCGAAATTGCCCCCGGCGCGATTTTTGTTTCCGATCGGTCTGTCAAAATTTAGCCCATTCCGACACCGTCGCGAAAAATGGCGAAATTGCCCCCGGCGCGATTTTTGTTTCCGATCAGTCTGTCAAACTTTAACCCATTCCGACATCGTCGCGAAAAACGACGAAATTGCCCACGGCGCGATTTTTGTTTCCGATAAGTTTGTAAAATTTTAGCCCATTCCGACTCCATCCCCAAAAATGACGAAATTGCCCCCGACGCGACTTTTGTTTCTGATCAATTTGTCAAATTTTAGCCCATTCCGACACCATCGAGAAAATTGACGAAATTGACCCCGTCACGATTTTTGTTTCCGATCAGTCTGTCAAATTTAAGCCCATTCCGACACCGTCGCGAAAAATGACGAAATTTACCCCTGCGCGATTTTTGTTTCCGATCAATCTGTCAAATATTAGCCCATTCCGACTCCGTTGCGAAAAATGACGATATTACCCCCGGCGTGATTTTTGTTTACGATCAGTCTGTCAAATTTTAGCCCATGGCGACACCGTCGCGAAAAATGACGAAATTGCCCCCGACGCGATTTTTGTTTCCGATCAGCCTGTCATATTTTAGCCCATTCCGACACCGTCTCGAAAAATGACGAAATTGCCCCGGCGCGATTTTTGTTTCCGATCA
Organism: Olea europaea var. sylvestris; assembly: GCF_002742605.1. Lineage (NCBI taxonomy): Eukaryota > Viridiplantae > Streptophyta > Magnoliopsida > Lamiales > Oleaceae > Olea > Olea europaea. Next base: position 2,919 of record NW_019267885.1, read on the forward strand.
GTCTGTCAAATTTTAGCCCATTCCGACACCGTCGTGAAAATTGACGAAATTGGCCACGGCGCGATTTTTGTTTCCGATCACTCTGTCAAATTTTAGACCATTCCGACTCCGTCGCAAAAAATGACGAAATTGCCCCCGGCGCGATTTTTGTTTCCGATCAGTCTGTCAAATTTTAGCCCATTCCGACACCGTCGCGAAAAATGACGAAATTACCCCCGGCGCGATTTTTGTTTCCGATCAGTCTGTCAAATTTTAGCCCATTCCGACTCCGTCGCGAAAAATGACGAAATTGCCCCAGGCGCGATTTTTGTTTCTGATCAGTCTGTCAAATTTTAGCCCGCTCCGACACCGTCGCGAAAAATGACGAAAATGCCCCCGGTGTGATTTTTGTTTACGATCAATATGTCAAATTTTAGCCCATTCCGACTCCGTCGCGAAAAATGACGAAATTGCCCACGGCGCGATTTTTGTTTTCGATTGGTCTGTCAAAATTTAGCCCATTCCGACACCGTTGCGAAAACAGACGAAATTGGCCCCATCGCGATTTTTATTTCTGATCAATCTGTCAAATATTAGCCCATTCCGACACCGTCGCGAAAAATGACGAAATTGCCCTCGGCGCGATTTTTGTTTCCGATCAGTCTGTCAAATTTTAGCCCATTCCGACACCGTCGCGAAAAATGACGAAATTGCCCTCGACGCGATTTTTGTTTCCGATCAGTGTGTCAAACTTTAACCCATTCCGACACCGTCACGAAAAACGACGAAATTGCCCCCGGCGCGATTTTTGTTTCCGATAAGTTTGTAAAATTTTAGCACATTCCGACTCCAACGCGAAAAATGACGAAATTGCCATCGGCGCGACTTTTGTTTCCGATAAGTTTGTAAAATTTTAGCCCATTCCGACTCCGTCGCGAAAAATGACGAAATTGCCCCGGCGCGATTTTTGTTTCCGATCAGTCTGTCAAATTTTCGCCCATTCCGACACCGTCGCGAAAACAGACAAATTTTTTCCCCGTCGCGATTTTTATTTCTGATCAATCTGTCAAATATTAGCCCATTCCTACTCCGTCTCGCAAAATGACGATATTACCCCCGGCGCGATTTTTGTTTACGATTAGTCTGTCAAATTTTAGCCCATTCTGACACCGTCGTGAAAAATGACGAAATTGACCCCGACGCGATTTTTGTTTCCGATCAGTCTGTCATATTTTAGCCCATTCCGACACCGTCGTGAAAAATGACGAAATTGCCCCGGCGCGATTTTTGTTTCCGATCAGTCTGTCAAATTTTAGCCCATTCCGACACCGTCGCGAAAAATGACGAAATTGCCCCCGGCGCGATTTTTGTTTCCGATCAGTATGTCAAATTTTAGGCCATTCCGACTCCGTCGCGAAAAATGACGAAATTGCCCCGAGCGCGATTTTTGTTTCTGATCAGTCTGTCAAATTTTAGCCCGCTCCGACACCGTCGCAAAAATGACGAAAATGCCCCCGGCGTGATTTTTGTTTACGATCAATCTGTCAAATTTTAACCCATTCCGACTCCGTTGCAAAAAATGACGAAATTTAACCCGGCGCGATTTTTGTTTCCGATTGGTCTGTCAAAATTTAGCCCATTTCGACACCGTTGCTAAAACAGACGAAATTGGGCCCGTCGCGATTTTTGTTTCCGATCAGTCCGTCAAATTTTAGCACATTCCGACACCGTCGCGAAAAATGACGAAATTGCCCCCGGCGCGATTTTTGTTTCCGATCAGTCTGTCAAATTTTAGCCCACTCCGACTCCGTCGCGAAAAATGACGAAATTGCCTCCGGCGCGATTTTTGTTTCCGATCAGCCTGTCAAAGTTTATCCCATTCCGACACCGTCACGAAAAATGACGAAATTGCCCCCGGCGCGGCTTTTGTTTCCGATCAGTCTGTCAAATTTTAGCCCACTCCGACTCCGTCGCGAAAAATGACGAAATTGCCTCCGGCGCGATTTTTGTTTCCGATCAGCCTGTCAAAGTTTATCCCATTCCGACACCGTCACGAAAAATGACGAAATTGCCCCCGGCGCGGCTTTTGTTTCCGATCAGTCTGTCAAATTTTAGCCCACTCCGACTCCGTCGCGAAAAATGACGAAATTGCCCCCGGCGCGATTTTTGTTTCCGATCAGTCTGTCAAATTTTAGCCCATTTCAACACCGTCGCGAAAAATGACGAAATTGCCCCCGACGCGATTTTTGTTCCCGATCAGTCTGTCAAACTTTAACCCATTCCGACACCGTCGCGAAAAACGACGAAATAGCCCTCGGCGCGATTTTTGTTTCCGATAAGTTTGTAAAATTTTAGCCCATTCCGACTCCATCGCGAAAAATGACGAAATTGCCATCGG
>NW_019267886.1:0-5295 GCF_002742605.1 Olea europaea var. sylvestris
AAATGACGAAATTGCCCCAGGCGCTATTTTTATTTCAGATCAAACTGCCAAATTTCAGCCAATTCCGACACAGTCGAGAAAAATGACGAAATTGGCCCCGGGGCGATTTTTGTTTTCGATCAACAAGTCAAATTTCAGCCAATTCTGACCCAGTCGCAAAAAATGATGAAGTTGCCCCGGCGCGATTTTTGTTCTCGATAAACCTGTCAAATTTGAGCCCATTCCGATACAGTCGAGAAAAATGACGAAATTGCCCCCAGCGCGATTTTTATTTCCGATCAAACTACCAAATTTCAGCCAATTCCGATACAGTCGAGAAAAAATGACGAAATTGCCCCCGGCGCGATTTTTGTTTCCGATCAACCTGTCAAATTTGAGCCCATTCCGACACAGTCGAGAAAAATGACGAAATTGCCCCCGGCGCGATTTTTGTTTCCGATCAACCTGTCAAATTTGAGCCCATTCCGACACAGTCGAGAAAAATGACGAAATTGCCCCCAGCGCGATTTTTATTTCCGATCAAACTACCAAATTTCAGCCAATTCCGATACAGTCGAGAAAAAATGACGAAATTGCCCCCGGCGCAATTTTTGTTTCCGATCAACAAGTCAAATTTCAGTCAAATCCGACACAGTGGCGAAAAATGACGAAATTACACACGGCGCGATTTTTGTTCGCGATCAACCTGTCAAATTTGAGCCCATTCCGACACAGTCGAGAAAAATGACGAAATTGCCCACGGCGCGTTTCTTGTTTCCGATCAACCGGTAAAATTTGAGCCAATTTCGACGTAGTCGCGAAAAATGACGAAATTACACCCGGGGCGGTTTTTGTTCCCGATCAACCTGTCAAATTTGAGCCCATTCCGAGACAGTGGCGAAAAATGACGAAATTACCCCCGGCGCGATTTTTGTTTCCGATCAACCTGTCAAATTTGAGCCCATTCCGACACAGTCGAGAAAAATGACGAAATTGCCCCCGGCGTGATTTTTGTTTCCGATCAACTTGTCAAATATTAGCCAATTCCGACACAGTAGCGAATAATGACGAAATTTCCCCGGAGCGATTTTTGTTTTTGATCAATCTGTCAAATTTGAGCCCATTCCGACACAGTCGAGAAAAATGACGAAATTGCCCCCGGCGCGATTTTTATTTCAGATCAAACTGCCAAATTTCAACCAATTCTGACAAGGTCTAGAAAAATGACGAAATTGCCCCTGGGGCGGCTTTTGTTTCCGATCAACAAATCAAATTTCAGCCAATTCCGATACAGTCGCAAAAAATGATGAAATTGCCCCGACGCAATTTTTGTTCCCGATAAACCTATCAAATTTGAGCCCATTCCGACACAGTTGAGAAAAATGAAGAAATTGCCCCCAGCGCGATTTTTATTTCTGATCAAACTGCCAAATTTCTGCCAATTCCGACACTGTCGAGAAAAATGACGAAATTGCCCCCAGGGCGATTTTTGTTTCCGATCAACAAGTCAAATTTCAGCCAATTCTGACCCAGTCGCAAAAAATGATGAAATTGCCCCGGCGCGATTTTTGTTTCCGATAAACCTGTCAAGTTTGAGCCCATTCCGATACAGTCGAGAAAAATGACGAAATTGCCCCCAGCGCGATTTTTATTTCCGATCAATCTACCAAATTTACGCCAATTCCGAGACAGTCGAGAAAAAATGACGAAATTGCCCCCGGCGCGATTTTTGTTTCCAATCAACAAGTCAAATTTCAGTCAATTCCGACACAGTGGCGAAAAATGACGAAATTACACACGGCGCAGTTTTTGTTCCCGATCAACCTGTCAAATTTGAGCCCATTCCGACACAGTGGAGAAAAATGACGAAATTGCCGCCGACGCGATTTTTATTTTCGATCAAACTGCCAAATTTCAGCCAATTTCGACGTAGTCGCGAAAAATGACGAAATTACACCCGGCGCGATTTTTGTTCCCGATCAACCTGTCAAATTTGAGCCCATTCCGACACAGTCGAGAAAAATGACGAAATTGCCCACGGCGCGTTTCTTGTTTCCGATCAACCGGCCAAATTTGAGCCAATTTCGACGTAGTCGCGAAAAATGACGAAATTACACCCGGCGCGGTTTTTGTTCCCGATCAACCTGTCAAATTTGAGCCCATTCCGACACAACCTGTCAAATTTGAGCCCATTTCGACACAGTCGCGAAAAATGACGAAATTGCCCCCGGCACGATTTTTGTTTCCGATCAACCTGTGAAATTTGAGCCCATTCCGACACAGTCGAGAAAAATGAAGAAATTGCCCCCGGCGCGATTTTTGTTTCCGATCAACTTGTCAAATTTTAGCCAATTCCGATACAGTAGGGAAAAATGACAAAATTTCCCCGGCGCGATTTTTGTTTTCGATCAATCTGTCAAATTTGAGCCCATTCCGACACAGTCGAGAAAAATGATGAAATTGCCCCCGGCGCGGTTTTTGTTTCCGATCAACAAGTCAAATTTCAGCCAATTCTGACCCAGTCGCAAAAAATGAAGAAATTGCCCCGGCGCGATTTTTGTTCCCGATAAACCTGTCAAATTTGAGCCAATTCCGACACAGTCGAGAAAAATGACGAAATTGCCCCCGGCGCGATTTTTATTTCCGATCAAACTGCCAAATTTCAGCCAATTCCGAGACAGTCGAGAAAAATGACGAAATTGCCCCCGACGCGGTTTTTGTTTCCGATCAACAAGTCAAATTTCAGCCAATTCCGACATAGTGGCGAAAAATGACGAAATTACACCCAGCGCGGTTTTTGTTTCCGATCAACCTGTCAAATTTGAGCCCATTCTGACACAGTCGAGAAAAATGACGAAATTGCCCCCGGCGCGATTTTTATTTCCGATCAAACTGCCAAATTTCAGCCAATTCTGACACAGTCGAGAAAAATGACGAAATTGCCCCCGGCGCGATTTTTATTTCCGATCAAACTGCCAAATTTCAGCCAATTCTGACACAGTCGAGAAAAATGACGAAATTGCCCCCGGCGCGATTTTTATTTCCGATCAAACTGCCAAATTTCAGCCAATTCTGACACAGTCGAGAAAAATGACGAAATTGCCCCCGGCGCGATTTTTGTTTCCGATCAACCTGTCAAATTTGAGCCCATTCCGACACAGTCGAGAAAAATGACGAAATTGCCCCCGGCGCGATTTTTGTTTCCTATCAACCAGCCAAATTTTAGCCAATTCCGACAGAGTCGCGAAAAATGACGAAATTTCCCCAGCGCGATTTTTATTTCCGATCAAACTGCCAAATTTCAGCCAATTCCGAGACAGTCGAGAAAAATGACGAAATTGCCCCCGGCGCGATTTTTATTTCCGATCTAACTGCCAAATTTCAGCCAATTCCGAGACAGTCGAGAAAAATGACGAAATTGCCCCCGGCGCGATTTTTATTTCCGATCTAACTGCCAAATTTCAGCCAATTCCGAGACAGTCGAGAAAAATGACGAAATTGCCCCCGGCGCGATTTTTATTTCCGATCTAACTGCCAAATTTCAGCCAATTCCGAGACAGTCGAGAAAAATGACGAAATTGCCCCCGGCGCGATTTTTATTTCCGATCTAACTGCCAAATTTCAGCCAATTCCGAGACAGTCGAGAAAAATGACGAAATTGCCCCCGGCGCGATTTTTATTTCCGATCTAACTGCCAAATTTCAGCCAATTCCGAGACAGTCGAGAAAAATGACGAAATTGCCCCCGGCGCGATTTTTATTTCCGATCTAACTGCCAAATTTCAGCCAATTCCGAGACAGTCGAGAAAAATGACGAAATTGCCCCCGGCGCGATTTTTATTTCCGATCTAACTGCCAAATTTCAGCCAATTCCGAGACAGTCGAGAAAAATGACGAAATTGCCCCCGGCGCGGTTTTTGTTTCCGATCAACAAGTCAAATTTCAGCCAATTCTGACATAGTGGCGAAAAATGACGAAAATACACCCGGCGCGGTTTTTGTTTCCGATCAACCTGTCAAATTTGAGCCCATTCTGACACGGTCGAGAAAAATGACGAAATTGCTCCCGGCGCGATTTTTGTTTCCGATCAACTTGTCAAATTTTAGCCAATTCCGACACAGTCGTGAAAAATGACGAAATTTCCCCGGCGCGATTTTTGTTTCAGATCAATCTGTCAAATTTGAGCCCATTCCGACACAGCTGAGAAAAATGACGAAATTGACCTCGGCGCGATTTTTATTTCTGATTAAACTGCCAAATTTCAGCCAATTCTGACACAGTCGCAAAAAATGATAAAATTGCCCCGGCGCGATTTTTGCTCTCGATAACCCTGTCAAATTTGAGCCCATTCCGACACAGCTGAGAAAAATGACGAAATTGACCTCGGCGCGATTTTTATTTCTGATTAAACTGCCAAATTTCAGCCAATTCTGACACAGTCGCAAAAAATGATAAAATTGCCCCGGCGCGATTTTTGCTCTCGATAACCCTGTCAAATTTGAGCCCATTCCGACACAGTCGAGAAAAATGACGAAATTGCCCTCGGGGCGATTTTTGTTTCCGATCAACAAGTCAAATTTCATCCAATTCCGACACAGTGGCGAAAAATGACAAAATTACACACGGCGCGGTTTTTGTTTCCGATCAACAAGTCAAATTTCGGCCAATTTCGACACAGTGGGAAAAATGACGAAATTACACACGGCGCGGTTTTTGTTCCCGATCAACCTGTCAAATTTGAGCCCATTCCGACACAGTCGAGAAAAATGACGAAATTGCTCACGGCGCATTTCTTGTTTCCGATCAACCGGTCAAATTTGAGCCAATTTCGACGTAGTCGCGAAAAATGACGAAATTACACCCCGCGCGATTTTTGTTCCTGATCAACCTGTCTAATTTGAGCCCATTCCGACACAGTCGCGAAAAATGACGAAATTGCCCCCGTAGCGATATTTGTTTCCGATCAACCTGTCAAATTTGAGCCCATTCCGACACAGTCGAGAAAAATGACGAAAATGCCCCTGGGGCGATTTTTGTTTCCGATCAACAAGCCAAATTTCAGCCAATTCTGACACAGTCGCAAAAAATGATGAAATTGCCCCGGCGCGATTTTTATTCCCGATAAACCTGTCAAATTTGAGCCCATTCCGACGCAGTCGAGAAAAATGACGAAATTGTCCACAGTGCGATTTTTATTTCCGATCAAACTACCAAATTTCAGTCGATTCCGAGACAGTCGAGAAAAATGACGAAATTGCCCCCGGCGCGATTTTTGTTTCCGATCAACAAGTCAAATTTCGGCCGATTTCGACACAGT
>NW_019267887.1:0-5294 GCF_002742605.1 Olea europaea var. sylvestris
CACCTATTTGGGTGGCTAGCTAGTTTTTGAGGCCCACACTATTGTCCACTTACATGTTACTGGACCTTGACCCATTACCTAAACCTAACTTACCATATTATTGCATTGTCATGTATCATTTATTTAAGAAGAATATCATTTTATTACTCTTGAATAAGCAAGAATTTACATGTATCAATATTTAAAAAGAATTGTATTGCTATTCTTGAAAAGTTAAAATATTTATACATATCATACTCTAGACAAATATCATTTTAGTATTTTGGTGAAGCACGACTCCGTTTAAACAATGTTCTAGAGAAATATTGTATTAGTACACCTCAAAAGTATAAGCATTATACAACTTATTGTTTAAAAGAATATTTTATTGTTGCTTCATAAATAACACGACTTCATACAAAATAATATTTTAGAAGAATATTATATTAGTCCCAAAAATAACTTTGAATGGATCAATATTTTTGAAAAATAAAAATATTTTAGCACGATATTCACGAAGAATATGATGATGTTCATGAAGAAAACACGATGTAAGTATACTATGAAAGATATATATTTTTTAGATATACACTTGCTTTACATATTCATCTTGCTCATTTATTATTATTATTATTATTATTATTATTATTATTATTATTATTATTATTATTATTATTTTGTATACTCTATGATGACAGTTCCTTTATTTTTCTTAGTAACTTGTGCAATTAAAGAAAATCATGTTCCACAATTAGATGCCCAATTTTAGATTTTGCTAGTGGACTTTAATCTACAAAATAATAAGAGTGGATTACTTGAAAACTTGTGAATATGGACTTGTGAATTTTGCCACATTTAATATATGAATAATACATGGTTCTTGACTATTATTAACTTACGCTTTATTGATTAGCGTTATTGTATTGGTTACCTATGTGTTTTTATTTTTTCATAAAACTAGATTTTCTTTTACACATATTACATTTTAGTATTATCCAAACAAAACTTATATATTAAAGCAAAACTAATAATAATGATCGTTCACCATTTTTCAAATTTATTTTACTAGGTCTTGCCTTATGGTGGATACGAAAAAAATTATAGCTAACTCCCAAGCAAGCGGTTGCTAGGATTGAAGCCTAAAGTCAAAGCCAAAACTATTTTATTTAAGAATTGCACGTCACGTTAGAGTTATCAAATTTAAATAATTTTTTTTGTTTAATATGTTTTAATTAATAAATAAGAATATGGAAAATAAAGAGAAGGAAGCCAACTACATAGATTAAGAAAATATTAAGAGCATACTAACGGTAATTAAGATTTTAAAATATAGAATTTAATTAAGATTTATGGTTCCATAAATTGAACTTATGAATATGTTATTCATGTAGAATCTTATTTTAACGAGATTGGACTCCATGAAGAAAAAAATAATTTATTTTTTTATCTTCAAACATATGAGAGAGATGATATTATTGATTGGTTTTATAGATTTTTTTCATGATTAGTTAGACTTGATTGGTTATTGGATAGTTGAATTATGAAATTAATTATTGGTAGTTTGTACATACGGCATATTTCGCTTTGAATTATAGGGCTCCTCTCATGTGAATTTATTCTTTCTTATGGTCCCCAAATAATTTTCTATTGACTTGAAAGATATAAATATAAATTATAAAGAAACATTATGTATATAATATTATTGAAATAATATATCGTTATATAACACAAATACGAGTATGATTGTAACAAATATTATATTGAACTAGAAGTTCAATATCTTGAAAAATTTTACTGTTTGATATGATTGGTTAGACCATCACTCGACTAAAATGATGCAAACTGAGAATTTGAATAAATATTAATTGAAGAATTAAAATAATCTTCAATTTAATGAATTTTCATATGATACTTGTTGCTTGTATTGAAAATTGATCATCACCATCATTATTTAAAATTAGGACTGTCTTGCTATAATCTTGAAAATTAATTAAAGTGATATATGGAACCCGTCATTCTCCATATTGATTATCTAAATATTATATGTATAATAGATATATTTACGAAATGATTGCATAATGTTATAAAATATTCACAACCTCAAGTTTATGAAATTACTTGCTCAAGACAATGTGTGTTTTCAATATTTTATTTTTATGATGACGATAAGTGATCTAACACATTAATTGGTTGTTGCGTGCTTCAAGCTAATTGCTAAATCATTGATATTGAGAATGAAACACTTCTATTTTGTCTTAAAGAATGATGTTTTACAAGCAATAACACTTATATGAATCAAGTCAACATTAAAGCTCTACTTTATATACACTTTTGTTTTTTTTTTTTTTTTTGAACAGAACCTTCGAGATTGATAAACCCTCACTTGTGGCGGAGGAAAAGAAATCTATGATTGGAATCAATAACAAAAAGCGATAAGAAGGCAACTACATTTATCTAAACAAAAATAACCAATTGTAAAAATAGGTAAAACTAGAACTTGATTCTAAGTAATCTGAACGACCATGAGCCCCAAGACATGCTAAAGTGCCAGTCGTCTTGTTTACTTTGCAATAAACATGTGATATATCGATAGATATAACCTGATCAAGCTCTAAAATATCCTGTCAAATTAGCTGAACAGACCAAGGAATGGTAACATCATAATGGAACCAATGGACCATCACACTGGAATCTGTTTCTATAGCAATCCTCTCTATGCCCAGAATGTAGCATATTTGAAGGCCTATCTTAGGAGCTGATACCTCCACTAAAGGGTTAGTACCAACCCCAAAATAGTAATAGAAACAAAAATTACCTTCGCTCGCCAATCTTGAGGCAAACCACTACAACCAGTCAAACCTGGATTTCCAAGGCTAGCACCATCAATATTTAATTTATAAATTACCTCCTCGATATACTTGACCTATGGTCGGAAACTACTATTTCCTTCTAATGATTTTTTATATTGCGATATGTTACAATTTCTTCATCAGAGTGCACTAAGATGGACATTAAAGAAATCTACTGAACATATATTTTTAATTTGAAATCCTCATAAAATATCTTACGGCATAACAAGTAATATTTTATAACGTATTTGTCAATGTCGTTTTTATTTGACAATTAACTAAGCATCGTGGGAAGGAAATAAGAATTTAAAAATACATAATGCATCATTTTATCTAAATCTTCACACAATATAATTCAAATCAGAAGTTCGAAATATAACTTGAACAATAAAATTTTCGTTTTACACAAGACCTCGTCAAATAAATAATTAAGCTAAAAATAAATAATCATTGTTGCGTGTTGTCATACTTGGCCAACCCACCTGGGCCAATGGCCCACTCAGGCCGAACCACGTAGCACTTCAGCCGAGGTGGCATATATTGTCGAAGTGGGCAATGGCCGAAGTCCGCTAGCCGAGGCGCCTTTTTACCGAAGCCTATGAATGTACCCAAGGTCCACATGCCGAGGCCCATGAACGAAAGCAGGATGCTAAAGCTAGTTGAAGATAGCTGAAGCCCTCAAGCAAAAGTATTGTGTGAAATGGCTGAAGCCCCGAAACTGATACAGAAGCCTCCGAACCACAAGGGAGTGTCCTCCATGTTCACTTATCCCAAGAGATCGTCTGCATAAAGATCTTATTCGAATGATTGATGGAATGTTCGTTATAAGCATAAAGATCAAGTCTTGTCACTAGTATGGGGGCTCTGCACAAGCAATAAATTCGCTGCAAGCTAGCAAGTCAAACATCATGCCTGATAAGATGTTTAATTCAAAGAGATGAGGCCACGTGCCACCTCATCCAAGGGCTCCCATTTCACATGTACCACTATAAATACTTCCCTTGTGTAACATCAAAAGGCTAATGCAAAAATCAATACAAGGAACTATACTTCACTCAGCTCTCTCTCATTTACTTCTAATACACAAATCAAGTTTGTACACATTTACATATACATTTACAAATACTGGTTGGTAATTATTGTACAATCAGATCACGAACAACCCGCCGAATTCTGAACGTCACTGTCCCGCGTCGTTGGGCTACTCCCACTCCCCTTGAACCGCAGATTTTAGACCGTCCACGTGTCTTAGCGTGTTGGACATTCGCCCACATGTGTGGGGGTGGGACCGACATCTGTTGGCAACACTTTTTGAGGTCAACAGATTGGCGCCGTCTGTGGGAAATCATACCATAACCATGAGCAACCCTATGGTAAAAGCTTACTGAAAGGACATTTGAGCAACCCCTCTTTTGAAAAAGGATTTCTTCTTGGAAGAGAACAGGAGGAAGCCCCATTACTTGACGAAATCTGAAGTCGGACAAAGGAAAATGAGCTCCAATGGAGATACTCCCCCCAGGAGAGTAAGAGAAAACACGAATGTGCATCCTCAGCCTGCTGCCCCAACAGCTCGGCAGAGACTCCACCACCACCAAAGAAGAGGTGGGATGCATGCAACGGCACGATTATCTAGAGAAATGGCCGCCATGGCAGCTAACATGAGGGATATCGCTAGCCAAAATTTGGCTATGAGGGAGCTTATGGCCCAAATGCAGGGTCAAATAGGCTTCCCCATTCCTCCATATGCCCCCCAAGGGCACTACCAGCAAGAGAATGAAGTTCAAAGTCATAGAACTGCTACGCCAGACTATGGCCGAGGCGGAAGCCCCTTTGAAAGGGAAGTGGAAGTTGATGTTTCCTCCAACTACGCTTCTGGCCGACCCTCCGAGGTCCAAATGAGCCATGATAATTTCCCACTTCCATATGAGCAAGACCCAAGATATAGGAGGGTAGGAAGTGTTTTTGACAGAATCAGCCCTGCTGAACCCAGGCTAAGGCAACAGCAGGTTCAACAGCCTTGGACAAGGCTGCCTCCTCCACCTACAATGTCCCAGCAGGTGGAGAGAAGGCAAGAAAATGCCCCCCGTGTTGCTCCGCCTAGAAATAGGCGGCAGAGGAGGGAGGAAGAGGCTAGGAATCTCCTCGGAACCTCTCACCAACAACCGGAGCATGAGAATGATGAGTACGACTCTGACGAACAGCAGAGGTCCTGCGACTTGGACGATGACGATGAGAACCTACCATTCTCAAGGGAACTAAGGAATGCCCGGGTCCCGAGCCACTATGCTATGCCAAAAATACCAAAGTATGACGGAAGAGGTGACCCGGAAAAGCATCTAAATGCTTATAAAACTCACATGAGCCTAAAGGGTGCAACCCCAGCCGTGAAGTACAGAGCCTTCCATTTAACACTTAGTGGAGCGGCTGAAATTTGGTACAGCAGATTGCCACCTGGGAGCATTAGAA
>NW_019267888.1:0-1034 GCF_002742605.1 Olea europaea var. sylvestris
TTCGAAGAAATGACCGTAAATTTTGCAGACGGTGTCCGTTTCGGGCCCATAAGTACTTTTCGGAAATGTAGCGACCCTATTGAGCATAACTTTTGCAAACAGTGTCCGGTTTTGGGAGCATAAGTACTTTTCGGAAATGTAGAGACCGTTTTGGGTTTAGCTCACGATTTCGTAATGACGTATTAGGGTTTTCTTCCTTTTTTTGAAGAATGACCACTCGCATATTTTGAACGCTCGTAGTGTCGACCTTCGAAGAAATTAGCGTAACTTTTGCAAACGGTGTCCGTTTTTGGCCCATAAGTACTTTTCGGACAAGTAGCGACCCTTTTGGATTGAACCCACAACTTCGTCGTGACGTGTGACGTATGAGGGATTTGACCATTTTTTGAAAAACGTGCACCTGCATATTCGATCTGACGATGTTCGAAGAATTGAGCATAACTTCTGCAGACAGTATCCGTTTTTGGGACCATAAGTACTTTTCGAAAGTGTAGCGACCGTTTTGGGTTTAGCTCACGATTTCGTAATGACGTATTAGGGTTCTCATCCTTTTTTGAAGAACGACCACTCGCATATTGGGAATGCTGGGATTATCGACCTTCGAAGAAATGAGCGTAACTTTTGCAGACGGGGTCCGTTTTTGGCCCATAAGTACTTTTAGGACATGTAGCGACCCTTTTGGATTGAACTCACAACTTCATCGTGACGTATGAGGGATTTGACCATTTTTTGAAGAACGTGCACCTGCATATTCGGACTGACGACGTTCGAAGAATTGAGTATAACTTTTGCCGACAGTGTCCGTTTCTGGGACCGTAAGTACTTTTCGAAAATGTAGCGACCGTTTTGGGTTTAGCTCACAATTTCGTAATGACTTATTAGGGTTCTCATCCTTTTTTTGAAGAACGACCACTGGCATATTAGGAACGCTTGGATTGTCGACCTTCGAAGAAATGAGCGTAACTTTTGCAGACGGGGTCCGTTTTGGGCCCATAAGTACTTTTCGGACATGTAGCGACCCTTTTGGATTGAAC
>NW_019267888.1:1348-5294 GCF_002742605.1 Olea europaea var. sylvestris
TTTGCAGACGGTGTCCGTTTCGGGCCCATAAGTACTTTTCGGAAATGTAGCGACCCTTTTGGATTGAACTCACAACTTCGTCGTGACGTATGAGTGATTTTGACCATTTTTTGAGGAACGTGAACCTGCATATTCGGACTGACGATGTTCGAAGAATTGAGCATAACTTTTGCAGACAGTGTCCATTTTTAGGAGCATAAGTACTTTTCGGAAGTGTAGCGAACGTTTTGGGTTTCGCTCACGATTTTGTAATGACGTATTAGGGTTCTCATCCTTTTTTTGAAGAACGACCACTCGCATATTGGGAACGCTTGGATTGTCGACCTTCGAAGAAATGAGCGTAAATTTTGCAGACGGTGTCCGTTTCGGGCCCATAAGTACTTTTCGGAAATGTAACGACCCTATTTGATTGAACTCACAACTTTGTCGTGACGTATGAGGTATTTTGAACATTGTTTGAGAAACGTGCACCTGCATATTCGGACTGACGACGTTCGAAGAATTGAGCATAACTTCTGCAGACAGTGCCCGTTTTTACGACCATAAGTACTTTTCGGAAGTGTAGCGACCGTTTTTGGTTTAGCTCAAAATTTCGTAATGACGTATTGGGGTTCTCATCCTTTTTTTGAAGAACGACCACTCGCATATTGGGAACGCTTGGATTGTCAACCTTCGAAGAAATGAGCGTAAATTTTGCAGACGGTGTCCGTTTCGGGCCCATAAGTACTTTTCGGACATGTAGCGACCCTTTTGGATTGAACTCACCACTTCGTCGTGACGTATGAGGGATTTGACCATTTTTTGAAGAATGTGCACCTGCATATTCGGACTGACGATGTTCGAAGAATTGAGCATAACTTTTGCAGACAGTGCCCGTTTTTGGGACCATAAGTACTTTTCGAAAGTGTAGCGACCGTTTTGGGTTTAGCTCACGATTTCGTAATGACGTATTAGGGTTCTCATCCTTTTTTTGAAGAACGACCACTCGCATATTGGGAACGCTTGGATTGTCGACCTTCGAAGAAATGACCGTAAATTTTGCAGATGGTGTCCGTTTCGGGCCCATAAGTACTTTTCGGACATGTAGCGACCCTTTTGGATTGAACTCACCACTTCGTCGTGACGTATGAGGGATTTGACCATTTTTTGAAGAATGTGCACCTGCATATTCGGACTGACGATGTTCGAAGAATTGAGCATAACTTTTGCAGACAGTGCCCGTTTTTGGGACCATAAGTACTTTTCGAAAGTGTAGCGACCGTTTTGGGTTTAGCTCACGATTTCGTAATGACGTATTAGGGTTCTCATCCTTTTTTTGAAGAACGACCACTCGCATATTGGGAACGCTTGGATTGTCGACCTTCGAAGAAATGACCGTAAATTTTGCAGATGGTGTCCGTTTCGGGCCCATAAGTACTTTTCGGACATGTAGCGACCCTTTTGGATTGAACTCACCACTTCGTCGTGACGTATGAGGGATTTGACCATTTTTTGAAGAATGTGCACCTGCATATTCGGACTGACGATGTTCGAAGAATTGAGCATAACTTTTGCAGACAGTGCCCGTTTTTGGGACCATAAGTACTTTTCGAAAGTGTAGCGACCGTTTTGGGTTTAGCTCACGATTTCGTAATGACGTATTAGGGTTCTCATCCTTTTTTTGAAGAACGACCACTCGCATATTGGGAACGCTTGGATTGTCGACCTTCGAAGAAATGACCGTAAATTTTGCAGATGGTGTCCGTTTCGGGCCCATAAGTACTTTTCGGACATGTAGCGACCCTTTTGGATTGAACTCACCACTTCGTCGTGACGTATGAGGGATTTGACCATTTTTTGAAGAATGTGCACCTGCATATTCGGACTGACGATGTTCGAAGAATTGAGCATAACTTTTGCAGACAGTGCCCGTTTTTGGGACCATAAGTACTTTTCGGAAATGTAGCGACCCTTTTGGATTGAACTCACCACTTCGTCGTGACGTATGAGGGATTTTGACCATTTTTTGAGGAACGTGCAACTGCATATTCGGACTGATGATGTTTGAAGAATTGAGCATAACTTATGCAGACAGTGTCCATTTTTGGGACCATAAGTACTTTTCGAAAGTGTAGCGACCGTTTTGGGTTTAGCTCACGATTTCATAATGACGTATTAGGGTTCTCATCCTTTTTTTGAAGAACGACCACTCGCATATTGGGAACGCTTGGATTCTCGACCTTCGAAAAATGAGCGTAACTTTTGCAGACGGGGTCCGTTTTGGGCCCATAAGTACTTTTAGGACATGTAGCGACCCATTTGGATTGAACTCACAACTTCGTCGTGACGAATGAGGGATTTTGACCATTTTTTTAGGAACGTGCACCTGCATATTCGGACTGACGACGTTTAAAGAATTGAGCATAACTTTTGCAGACAGTGTCCGATTTTGGGACCATAAGTACTTTTTGGAAATGTAGCGACCGTTTTGGGTTTAGCTCACGATTTCGTAATGACGTATTAGGGTTTTCTTCCTTTTATTGAAGAACGACCACTCGCATATTTTGAACGCTCGGAGTGTCGACCTTCGAAGAAATTAGCGTAACTTTTGCAAACGGTGTCCGTTTTTGGCCCATAAGTACTTTTCGGACAAGTAGCGACCCTTTTGGATTGAACTCACAACTTCGTCGTGACGTGTGACGTATGAGGGATTTGACCATTTTTTGAAAAACGTGCACCTGCATATTCGATCTAACGATGTTCGAAGAATTGAGCATAACTTCTGCAGACAGTGTCCGTTTTTGGGACCATAAGTACTTTTCGGAAGTGTAGCGACCGTTTTGGGTTTAGCTCACGATTTCGTAATGACGTATTAGGGTTCTCATCCTTTTTTTGAAGAACGACCACTCGCATATTGGGAATGCTTGGATTCTCGACCATCGAAGAAATGAGCGTAACTTTTGCAGACGGGGTCCGTTTTTGGCCCATAAGTACTTTTAGGACATGTAGCGACCCTTTTGGATTGAACTCACAACTTCATCGTGACGTATGAGGGATTTGACCATTTTTTGAAGAACGTGCACCTGCATATTCGGACTGACGACGTTCGAAGAATTGAGTATAACTTTTGCCGACAGTGTCCGTTTCTGGGACCGTAAGTACTTTTCGAAAATGTAGCGACCGTTTTGGGTTTAGCTCACGATTTCGTAATGACGTATTAGGGTTCTCATCATTTTTTTGAAGAACGACCACTGGCATATTAGGAACGCTTGGATTGTCGACCTTCGAAGAAATGAGCGTAACTTTTGCAGACGGGGTCCGTTTTGGGCCCATAATTACTTTTCGGACATGTAGCGACCCTTTTGGATTGAACTCACAACTTCGTCGTGACGTATGAGGGATTTGACCATTTTTTGAAGAATGTGCACCTGCATATTCGGACTGACGATGTTCGAAGAATTGAGCATAACTTTTGCAGACAGTGCCCGTTTTTGGGACCATAAGTACATTTCGGAAATGTAGAGACCGTTTTGGGTTTAGCTTACGATTTCGTAATGACGTATTAGGGTTCTCATCCCTTTTTTGAAGAACGATCACTCGCATATTGGGAACGCTTGGATTGTCGACCTTCGAAGAAATGAGCGTAACTTTTGCAGACGGTATCCATTTCGGGCCCATAAGTATTTTCGGAATTGTAGCGACCATTTTGGATTCAACTCACAACTTCATCGTGACGTATGAGTGATTTTGACCATTTTTTGAGGAACGTGCACCTGCATATTCGGACTGACGATGTTCGAAGAATTGAGCATAACTTTTGCAGACAGTGTCCGTTTTTAGGAGCATAAGTACTTTTCGGAAGTGTAGCGACCGTTTTGGGTTTCGCTCACGATTTCATAATGACGTATTAGGGTTCTCATCCTTTTTTTGAAGAACGACCACTCGCATATTGGGAACGCTTGGATTG
>NW_019267889.1:0-5294 GCF_002742605.1 Olea europaea var. sylvestris
GGGTGTCCATTTCGGGCCCATCAGTACTTTTTGGAAATGTAGCGACCCTTTTGGATTGAAATCACTACTTTGTCGTGACGTCTAAGGAATTTTGACCATTTTTCGAAAGAACGAGCACTTCTATATTTGGAACGCTCTGATAGTCGCGGTACGAAGAATTGAGCGTAACTTTTGCAAGAGGTGTTCGTTTCGGCCATAAGTACTTTTTGGAAATGTAGCGACCCTTTTGGATTGAAGTCACAACTTCGTCGTGACGTCTGAAGGATTTTGGCCATCTTCGAAAGAACGAGCACTTCTATATTTGGAAGGCTCGGATAGTCGGCGGACGAAGAATTGAGCGTAACTTTTGCACACGGTGTCCGGTTTGGGCCCATAAGTACTTTTAGGAAATGTAGCGACCCTTTTGGATTGAAGTCACAACTTCGTCGTGACGTCTGAAGGATTTTGGCCATCTTCGAAAGAACGAGCACTTCTATATTTGGAAGGCTCGGATAGTCGGCGGACGAAGAATTGAGCGTAACTTTTGCACACGGTGTCCGGTTTGGGCCCATAAGTACTTTTAGGAAATGTAGCGACCCTTTTGGATTGAAGTCACAACTTCGTCGTGACGTCTGAAGGATTTTGGCCATCTTCGAAAGAACGAGCACTTCTATATTTGGAAGGCTCGGATAGTCGGCGTACGAAGAATTGATCGTAACTTTTACAAGGGGTGTCCATTTCGGGCTCATCAGTACTTTTTGAAAATGTAGCGACCCTTTTGGATTGAAGTCACAACTTCGTCGTGACGTCTGAAGGATTTTGGCCATCTTCGAAAGAACGAGCACTTCTATATTTGGAAGGCTCGGATAGTCGGCGTACGAAGAATTGAGCGTAACTTTTGCAAGAGGTGTTCGTTTCGGCCATAAGTACTTTTTGGAAATGTAGCGACCCTTTTGGATTGAATTCATTACTTCGTCGTGACGTCTGAGAGATTTCGGCTATTTTTCGAAGGAACTAGCACTTCTATATTTGGAACGCTCGGACAGTCGCCCTACGAAGAATTGAGCGTAACTTTTGCACACGGTGTCCGGTTTGGGCCCATAAGTACTTTTAGGAAATGTAGCGACCCTTTTGGATTGAACTCACAACTTCGTCGTGACCTCTGAGGGATTTCGGCCATTTTTCAAAAGAACGAGCACTTCTATATTTGGAAGGCTCGGATAGTCGGCGTACGAAGAATTGATCGTAACTTTTGCAAGGGGTGTCCATTTCGGGCCCATCAGTACTTTTTGGAAATGTAGCGACCCTTTTGGATTGAAATCACTACTTCGTCGTGACGTCTGAGGAATTTCGACCATTTTTTGAAAGAACGAGCACTTCTATATTTGGAACGCTCGGATAGTCGCCGAACGAAGAATTGAGCGTAACTTTGGGAAGAGGTGTTTGTTTCGGCCATAAGTACTTTTTGGAAATGTAGCGACCCTTTTGGATTGAATTCACTACTTCGTCGTGACGTCTGAGGGATTTCGGCCATTTTTCAAAAGAATGTGCACTTCTATATTTGGAATGCTCGGATAGTCGCCGTACGAAGAATTGATCATAACTTTTGCAAGGGGTGTCCATTTCGGGCCCATCAGTACTTTTTGGAAATGTAGCGACCCTTTTGGATTGAACTCACTACTTCGTCGTGACGTCTGAGGAATTTCGACCATTTTTCGAAAGAACGAGCACTTCTATATTTGGAACGCTCGGATAGTCGCCGTACGAAGAATTGAGCGTAACTTTTGCACACGGTGTCCGTTTTGGGCCCATAAGTAGTTTTTGGAAATGTAGCGACCCTTTTGGATTGAACTCACTACTTCGTCGTGACGTCTGAGGAATTTCGACCATTTTTCGAAAGAACGAGCACTTCTATATTTGGAACGCTCGGATAGTCGCCGTACGAAGAATTGAGCGTAACTTTTGCACACGGTGTCCGTTTTGGGCCCATAAGTAGTTTTTGGAAATGTAGCGACCCTTTTGGATTGAACTCACTACTTCGTCGTGACGTCTGAGGAATTTCGACCATTTTTCGAAAGAACGAGCACTTCTATATTTGGAACGCTCGGATAGTCGCCGTACGAAGAATTGAGCGTAACTTTTGCACACGGTGTCCGTTTTGGGCCCATAAGTAGTTTTTGGAAATGTAGCGACCCTTTTGGATTGAACTCACCACTTCGTCGTGACGTCTGAGTGATTTTGGCCATTTTTCCATAGAACGAGGACTTCTATATTTGGAACGCTCGGATAGTCGGCGTACGAAGAATTAATCGTAACTTTTGCAAGGGGTGTCCCTTTCGGGCCCTCCAGTACTTTTTGGAAATGTAGCGCCCCTTTTGGATTGAACTCACTACTTCGTCGTGACGTCTGAGGGATTTCAGCCATTTTCGAAAGAACGAGCACTTCTATATTTGGAAGGCTCGGATAGTCGGCGTACGAAGAATTAATCGTAACTTTTGCAAGGGGTGTCCCTTTCGGGCCCTCCAGTACTTTTTGGAAATGTAGCGCCCCTTTTGGATTGAACTCACTACTTCGTCGTGACGTCTGAGGGATTTCAGCCATTTTCGAAAGAACGAGCACTTCTATATTTGGAAGGCTCGGATAGTCGGCGTACGAAGAATTAATCGTAACTTTTGCAAGGGGTGTCCCTTTCGGGCCCTCCAGTACTTTTTGGAAATGTAGCGCCCCTTTTGGATTGAACTCACTACTTCGTCGTGACGTCTGAGGGATTTCAGCCATTTTCGAAAGAACGAGCACTTCTATATTTGGAAGGCTCGGATAGTCGGCGTACGAAGAATTAATCGTAACTTTTGCAAGGGGTGTCCCTTTCGGGCCCTCCAGTACTTTTTGGAAATGTAGCTTCTATATTTGGAACGCTCGGATAGTCGCCGTACGAAGAATTGAGCGTAACTTTTGCACACGGTGTCCGTTTTGGGCCCGTAAGTACTTTTTCGAAATGTAGCGACCCTTTTGTATTGAAGTCACAGCTTCGTCGTGACGTCTGAGGGATTTCGGCCATTTTTCGAAAGAACGAGCACTTCTATATTTGGAAGGCTCGGATAGTAGGCGTACGAAGAATTGATCGTAACTTTTGCAAGGGGTGTCCATTTCGGGCTCATCAGTACTTTTTGAAAATGTAGCGACCCTTTTGGATTGAAATCACTACTTCGTCGTGACGTCTGAGGAATTTCGACCATTTTTCGAAAGAACGAGCACTTCTATATTTGGAACGCTCGGATAGTCGCCGTACGAAGAATTGAGCGTAACTTTGGCAAGAGGTGTTTGTTTCGGCCATAAGTACTTTTTGGAAATGTAGCGACCCTTTTGGATTGAATTCACTACTTCGTCATGACGTCTGAGGGATTTCGGCCATTTTTGAAAAGAATGTGCACTTCTATATTTGGAACGCTCGGATAGTCGCCGTACGAAGAATTGATCGTAACTTTTGCAAGGGGTGTCCATTTCGGGCCCATCAGTACTTTTTGGAAATGTAGCGACCCTTTGGGATTGAAATCACTACTTCGTCGTGACGTCTGAGGAATTTCAACCAGTTTTCGAAAGTACGAGCACTTCTATATTTGGAACGCTCGGATAGTCGCCGTACGAAGAATTGAGCGTAACTTTTGCAAGAGGTGTTCGTTTCGGCCATAAGTACTTTTTGAAAATGTATCAACCCTTTTGGATTGAATTCAATACTTCGTCGTGACGTCTGAGGGATTTCGGCCATTTTTCAAAAGAACGTGCACTTCTATATTTGGAACGCTCGGATAGTCGCCGTACGAAGAATTGACCGTAACTTTTGCACACGGTGTCCGTTTTGGGCCCATGAGTACTTTTTGGAAATGTAGCGACCCTTTTGGATTGAAATCACTACTTCGTCGTGACGTCTGAGGAATTTCGACCATTTTTCGAAAGAACGAGCACTTCTATATTTGGAACGCTCGGATAGTCGCCGTACGAAGAATTGAGCGTAACTTTGGCAAGAGGTGTTTGTTCCGGCCATAAGTACTTTTTGGAAATGTAGAGACCCTTTTGGATTGAATTCACGACTTCGTCGTGACGTCTGAGGGATTTCGACCATTTTTCTAAAGAATGTGCACTTCTATATTTGGAACGCTCGGATAGTCGCCGTACGAAGAATTGATCGTAACTTTTGCAAGGGGTGTCCATTTCGGGCCCATCAGTACTTTTTGGAAATGTAGCGACCCTTTTGGATTGAACTCACCACTTCGTCGTGACGTATGAGGGATTTCGGCCATTTTTCGAAAGAACGAGCACTTCTATATTTGGAACGCTCGGATAGTCGGCGTACGAAGAATTGAGCGTAACTTTTGCACACGGTGTCCGTTTTGGGCCCATAAGTACTATTTGGAAATGTAGCGACCCTTTTGGATTGAACTCACCACTTCGTCGTGACGTATGAGGGATTTCGGCCATTTTTCGAAAGAACGAGCACTTCTATATTTGGAACGCTCGGATAGTCGGCGTACGAAGAATTGAGCGTAACTTTTGCACACGGTGTCCGTTTTGGGCCCATAAGTACTATTTGGAAATGTAGCGACCCTTTTGGATTGAACTCACAACTTCGTCGTGACATCTGAGGGATTTCGGCCATTTTTCGAAAGAACGAGCACTTCTATATTTGGAAGGCTCGGATAGTCGACTTACGAGAATTGATCGTAACTTTTGCAAGGGGTGTCCATTTCGGGCCCATCAGTACTTTTTGGAAATGTAGCGACCCTTTTGGATTGAAATCACTACTTTGTCGTGACGTCTGAGGAATTTCGACCATTTTTCGAAAGAACGAGCACTTCTATATTTGGAACGCTCGAATAGTCGCCGTATGAAGCATTGAGCGTAACTTTGGCAAGAGGTGTTTGTTTCGGCCATAAGTACTTTTTGGAAATGTAGCGACCCTTTTGGATTGAATTCACTACTTCGTCGTGACGTCTGAGGGATTTCGGCTATTTTTCAAAAGAATGTGCACTTCTATATTTGGAACGCTCGGATAGTCGCCGTACGAAGAATTGATCGTAACTTTTGCAAGGGGTGTCCATTTCGGGCCCATCAGTCCTTTTGGGAAATGTAGCGACCCTTTTGGATTGAAATCACTACTTCGTCGTGACGTCTGAGGAATTTCGACCATTTTTCGAAAGTACGAGCACTTCTATATTTGGAACGCTCGGATAGTCACCGTACGAAGAATTGAGCGTAACTTTGGCAAGAGGTGTTTGTTTCGGCCATAAGTACTTTTTGGAAATGTAGCGACCCTTTTG
>NW_019267890.1:0-309 GCF_002742605.1 Olea europaea var. sylvestris
GCCGATTATCCAAGCGTTCCAAATATAAAAGTGCTCATTCTTTTGATAAATGGCCGAAATCCCTCGAACGTCATGACGAAGTGATGAGTTTAATCCAAAATGGTTGCTACATTTCCAAAAAGTACTTATGGACCAAAAACGGACACCGTGTGCAAAAGTTACGCTCAATTCTTCGTACGCCGATTATCCAAGCGTTCCAAATAAAAGTACTCATTCTTTCGATAAGTGGCTGAAATCCCTCGAACGTCACGATGAAGTTGTGAGTTCAATCCAAAACGGTCGCTACATTTCCGAAAAGTACTTATGGAT
>NW_019267890.1:5076-5291 GCF_002742605.1 Olea europaea var. sylvestris
AAACGGACACCGTGTGCAAAAGTTACGCTCAATTCTTCGTACGCCGACTATCCAAGCGTTCCAAATATAAAAGTGCTCATTCTTTCGAAAATTGGCCGTGCTACAACTTTAAGGTTGCAAACCCAAGTGCATGTTGTCGCAAGTAGTAAATCTCGGAAGTCCGAGGTCGAACCACAGGGAATTGGAAGGAAATAAACTATTCTATGAGTAATAAA
>NW_019267891.1:0-5288 GCF_002742605.1 Olea europaea var. sylvestris
CAAAGTTATCATGAAATCAAAAACCACATTTCATTGGCTCAATTCCAATCGAATTAGACTAGTAATTCGCCAAAAATGAACAAGCCCAAAATTTTCATGAAATCAAAAACTACTTTTCATTGGCTCGATTCCAAACGAATAAGACTAGCATTTCGCAAAAAATGAACAAACACGAAGTTATCATGAAATCAAAAACTACTTTTCATTGGCTCGATTCCAATCAAATTAGACTAGCAATTCGTCAAAAACAAACAAACCCGAAGTTATCATGAAATCAAAAATCACTTTTCATTGGCTCGATTCCAATCGAATTTGACTAGCAATTCACCGAAAATGATCAAACCCAGAGTTATCATGAAATCAAAAAACACTTTTCTTTGGGTCGATTCCAATCGAATTAGACTAGCAATTCGCCAAAAACAAACAAACCCGAAGTTATCATGAAATCAAAAGCCACTTTTCATTTGCTCGATTCCAATCGAATTAGGCTGGCAATTTTTTCAAAAACGATCAAACTCGAAGTTATCATGAAATCGAAAACCAATTTTCATTTGCTCGATTCCAATCGATTTAGACTTGCAATTCGCCAAAAATGAACAAACCCAAAATTTTCATGAAATCAAAAACTACTTTTCATTGGCTCGATTCCAATCGAATTTGACTAGCAATTCACCGAAAATGATCAAACCCAGAGTTATCATGAAATCAAAAAACACTTTTCTTTGGGTCGATTCCAATCGAATTAGACTAGCAATTTGTCGAAAACGATCAAACCCGATGTTATCATGAAATCGAAAACAACTTTTCATTGACTCGATTCCAATCGAATTAGGCTGGCAATTTTTTCAAAAACGATCAAACTCGAAGTTATCATGAAATCGAAAACCAATTTTCATTTGCTCGATTCCAATCGAATTAGGCTGGCAATTTTTTCGAAAACGATCAAACCTGAAGTTATCATGAAATCAAAAGCCACTTTTCATTTGCTCGATTCCAATCGAATTAGACTAGCAATTAGCCGAAAATGAACAATTTCGAAGTTGTCGTGAAATCAAAAACCACTTTTCATTAGCTCGATTCCAATCGAATTAGGCTAGCAATTCATCGAAAATGATCAAACCCGAAGTTATCATGAAATCACGAACCACTTTTCATTAGATCGATTTCAATCGAATTACACTACCGATTTTCGAAAGCGATCAAATCAGAAGTTATCATGAAATCAAAACCACTTTTCATTGGCTCGATTCCAATCGAATTAGACTAGCAATTTTTTGAAGATGATCAAACTCGAAGTTATCATGAAATCTGAAGCCACTTTTCACTGGCTCGAATTCAATCGAATTAGACTAGCAATTCGCAAAAAATGAACAATCCCAAAATTATCATGAAATCAAAAACCACTTTTCATTGGGTCGATTCGAATCGAATTAGAATAGCAATTCGCAAAAAACGAACAAACTCGAAGTTATCAAGAATTGAAAAACAACTTTTCATTGGCTCGATTCCAATCGAATTATAAAATCAAAAACCACTTTTCATTTGCTCGATTCCAATCGAATTAGACTAGCAATTTGCCAAAAATAATCAAGCCCGAAGTTATCATGAAGTCGAAAACCACTTTTCATTGGCTTGATTCCAATAGAATTAGACTAGCAATTTTTCGAAAACGATCAAACCCGAAGTTATCATGAAATCAAAAGCCACTTTTCATTGGCTCGAATCCAATTGAATAAGACTAGCAATTTTTCGAAAATGATTAAACCCGAAGTTATCATGAAATTGAAAGCCACTTTTCATTGGCTCGAATCCAATCGAATTAGACTAACATTTCGTCGAAAATGATCAAACTCGAAGTTGTCATGAAATCAAAAACAACTTTTCATTGGCTCGATTCCAATCGAATTATGAAATCAAAAACCACTTTTCATTGGCTCGATTCCAATCGAATTAGACTAGCAATTCGCAAAAAAAAGAACAAATCCGAAGTTATCATGAAATCAAAACCAATTTTCAATGGCTCGATTCCAATCGAATTAGACTAGCAATTCGACAAAAACAAACAAACCCGAAGCCATCCTAAAATCAAAATCTACTTTTCATTGGCTCGATTCCAATCGAATTAGACTGGCATTTCGCAAAAAATGAACAAACCCGAAGTTATAATGAAATCAAAAACCCCTTTTCGTTGGCACGATTCCAATCGAATTAGACTAACAATTAGGTGAAAACGAACATACTCGAAGTTATCATGAAATCAAAAACCACTTTTCATTGGCTCGATTCCAATCGAATTAGAATAGCAATTCTCCAAAATGAACAAATTCGAAGTCATCATCAAATCAAAAACTACTTTTCATTGGCTCTATTCCAATCAAATTAGACTGGCATTTCGCAAAAAATGAACAAACCCGAAGTTATTCAGAAATCAAAAACGACTTTTCATTGGCTCGATTCCAATCGAATTAGACTAGCATTTCACAAGAAACGAACAAACCCGAAGTTATCATGAAATCAAAAACTACTTTTCATTGGATTGATTCCAATCGAATTAGACTAGCAATTCGTAAAAAAAACGAACAAATCCGAAGTTATCATGAAATCAAAACCACTTTTTAATGGCTCGATTCCAATCGAATTAGACTAGCAATTCGACAAAAACAAACAAACCCGAAGCCATCCTAAAATCAAAATCTACTTTTCATTGGCTCGATTCCAATCGAATTAGACTGGCATTTCGCAAAAAATGAACAAACCCGAAGTTATAATGAAATCAAAAACCCCTTTTCGTTGGCACGATTCCAATCGAATTAGACTAACAATTAGGTGAAAACGAACATACTCGAAGTTATCATGAAATCAAAAACCACTTTTCATTGGCTCGATTCCAATCGAATTAGAATAGCAATTCTCCAAAATGAACAAATTCGAAGTCATCATCAAATCAAAAACTACTTTTCATTGGCTCTATTCCAATCAAATTAGACTAGCATTTCGCAAAAAATGAACAAACCCGAAGTTATTCAGAAATCAAAAACGACTTTTCATTGGCTCGATTCCAATCGAATTAGACTAGCATTTCACAAAAAACGAACAAACCCGAAGTTATCATGAAATCAAAAACTACTTTTCATTGGATTGATTCCAATCGAATTAGACTAGCAATTCGCTAAAAACGAACAAACCCGAAGTTATCTTGAAATCAAAAACCATTTTTCATTGGCTCGATTCCAATCGAATTAGACTAGAAATTCACCGAAAATGATCAAACCCAGAGTTATCATGAAATCAAAAACCACTTTTCATTGTGTCGATTCCAATCGCATTAGACTAGCAATTTGCCGAAAACGATCAAACCCGAAGTTATTATGAAATCGAAAGCCACTTTTCATTGGCTCGATTCCAATCGAATTAGACTAGAAATTCGCCGAAAATGATCAAACCCGAAGTTATTATGAAATCAAAAACCTCTTTTCATTGGCTCGATTCCAATTGAATTAGACTCGCAATTTCCTAAAACGAACAAATCCAAAGTTATCATGAAATCAAAAACAACTTTTCATTGGCTCAATTCCAATCGAATTAGACAGTAATTCGCCAAAAATGAACAATCCCGAAATTATCATGAAATCAAAAACCACTTTTCATTGGGTCGATTCCAATCGAAATAGAATAGCAATTCGCAAAAAAGGAACAAACCCGAAGTTATCAATAATTGAAAAACAACTTTTCATTGGCTCGATTCCAATCGAATTATGAAATCAAAAACCACTTTTCATTTGCTCGATTCCAATTGAATTAGACTAGCAATTTTTCGAAAACAATCAAACCCGAAGTTATCATGAAGTCGAAAACCACTTTTCATTGGCTCGATTCCAATAGAATTAGACTAGCAATTTTTCGAACACGATCAACCCCGAAGTTATCATGAAATCGAAAGCCACTTTTCATTGGCTCGAATCCAATTGAATTAGACTAGCAATTTTTCGAAAATGATCAAACCCGAAGTTATCATCAAATTGAAAGCTAATGAAACGAATCCAATCGAATTAGACTAGCAATTCGTCGAAAATGATCAACCCGAAGTTATCAAGAAATCAAAAACCACTTTTCATTGGCTCGATTCCAATCGAATTATGAAATCAAAAACCACTTTTCATTTGCTCGATTCCAATCGAATTAGACTAGCAATTTGCCGAAAACAATCAAACCCGAAGTTATCACGAAGTCAAAAACTACTTTTCATCGGCTCGATTCCAATCGAATTAGACTTGCAATTTTTTTAAAACGATCAAGCTCGAAGTTATCATGAAATCGAAATCCACTTTTCATTGGCTCGAATCCAATTGAAATAGACTAGCAATTCGCCGAAAATTATCAAACCCGAAGTTATCATGAAATCAAAAACCACTTTTCATTGGCTCGATTCCAATTGAATTAGACTAGCAATTAGCCGAAAATGAACAAACCCGAAGTTATCATGAAATCAAAAACCACTTTTCGTTGGCTCGATTCCAGTTGAATGAGACTCGCAATTCGCGAAAAATGAACAAACCCTAATTTATCATGAAATCAAAAACTAGTTTTCATTCGCTCGATTCCAATCGAATTAGACTAGCATTTCGTAAAAAATGAAAGAACCCGAAGTTATCATGAAAACTGAAACCACTTTTCATTGGCTTGATTCCAATCGAATTAGAGTAGCAATTTGCAAAAGAAAAGAACAAACCCGAAGTTATCATGAAATCAAAATCAATTTTCGTTGGCTCGATTCCAATCGAATTAGAGTAGCAATTCGCCAAAAACCAACAAACCCGAAGCCATCCTAAACTCAAAATCTACTTTTCATTGGCTCGATTCCAATCGAATTAGACTGGCATTTCGCAAAAAATGACCAAACCCAGAGTTATCATGAAATCAAAAACCCCTTTTCATTGGTACGATTCCAATCAAATTAGACTAGCAATTAGCAAAAAACGAACATACCTGAAGTTATCATGAAATCAAAAACCACTTTTCATTGGCTCGATTCCAATCGAATTAGAATAGCAATTCTCCAAAAATGAACAAATTCGAAGGCATCATGAAATCAAAAACTACTTTTCATTGTCTCTATTCCAATCGAATTATATTAGCATTTTGCAAAAAATGAGCAAACCCGAAGTTATCACGAAATCAAAAACGACTTTTCATTGGCTCGATTCTAATCGAATTAGACTAGCATTTCACAAAAAATGAACAAACCCGAAGTTATCATGAAATCAAAAACTACTTTTCATTGGCTTGAT
>NW_019267892.1:0-5288 GCF_002742605.1 Olea europaea var. sylvestris
TTGGAACGCTTGGATAGTCGGTGTACGAAGAATTGAGCGTAACTTTTGCACACGGTGTCCGTTTCGGGCCCATAAGTACTTTTAGGTAATGTAGCGACCGTTTTGGATTGAACTCAAGACTTCTTCGTGGCGTATGAGGGATTTCGGCGATTTTTCGAAAGAATGAGCGCTTGCATATTTGGAATACTTGGATAGTCGGCGTACGAAGAATTCAGCGTCACTTTTGCACATGGTGTCCGTTTCGGGCCCATAAGTACTTTTTGGAAATGTAGCGACCGTTTTGGATTGAACTCAGGACTTCGTCGTGACATATGAGGGATTTTACCGATTTTTTGAAAGAATGAGCACTTGCATATTTGGAACTCTTGGATAGTCGGCGTACGAAGAATTCAGCATAACTTTTGCACACGGTGTCCGTTTCGGGCCCATAAGTACTCTTTGGAAATGTAGCGATCGTTTTGGATTGAACTCAAGACTTCGTCGTGACGTATGAGGGATTTCGGCCATTTTTCGAAAGAACGAGCACTTGCATATTTGGT
The DNA here is from genome assembly GCF_002742605.1 of Olea europaea var. sylvestris. Lineage (NCBI taxonomy): Eukaryota > Viridiplantae > Streptophyta > Magnoliopsida > Lamiales > Oleaceae > Olea > Olea europaea. Next base: position 540 of record NW_019267892.1, read on the forward strand.
ACTCTTGGATAGTCGGCGTACGAAGAATTCAGCGTAACTTTTGCACATGGTGTCCGTTTCGGGCCCATAAGTACTCTTTGGAAATGTAGCGATCGTTTTGGATTGAACTCACGACGTCCTCGTGACATATGAGGGATTTCGACACTTTTTTGAAAGAATGAGCGCTTGCGTATTTGGAACGCTTGGAGAGTCGGCGTACGAAGAATTCAGCGTAACTTTTGCACATGGTGTCCGTTTCGGGCCCATAAGTACTCTTTGGAAATGTAGCGATCGTTTTGGATTGAACTCACGACGTCCTCGTGACATATGAGGGATTTCGACACTTTTTTGAAAGAATGAGCGCTTGCGTATTTGGAACGCTTGGAGAGTCGGCGTACGAAGAATTCAGCGTAACTTTTGCACACGGTGTCCGTTTCGGGCCCATAAGTACTGTTTGGAAATGTAGCGATCGTTTTGGATTGAACTCAAGACTTCTTCGTGACATATGAGGGATTTCGACAATTTTTTGAAAGAATGAGCGCTTGCATATTTGGAACGCTTGGAAAGTCGGCGTACGAAGAATTGAGCGTAACTTTTGCACACATTGTCCGTTATGGGCCCATAAGTACTTTTTGGAAATGTAGCGACCGTTTTGGATTGAACTCACGACTTCGTAGTGACGTATGAGGGATTTCGGCCATTTTTCGAAAGAACGAGCACTTGCATATTTGGAACGCTTGTAGAGTCGGCGTAAGAAGAATTGAGCGTAACTTTTGCACACGGTGTCCGTTTTGGGCCCATAAGTACTTTTTGGAAATGTAGCGACCGTTTTGGATTGAACTCACGACTTCGTAGTGACGTATGTGGGATTTCGGCCATTTTTCGAAAGACTGAGTGCTTGCATATTTCGAACGCTTGGATAGTCGGCGTACGAAGAATTCAGCATAACTTTTGCACACGGTTTCCGTTTCGGGCCCATAAGTACTTTTTGGAAATGTAGCGACCATTTTGGATTGAACTCATGACTTCTTTGTGACGTATGGGGGATTACGACGATTTTTCGAAAGAATGAGCACTTGCATATTTGGAACGCTTGGAACTTCGTCGTGACGTATGAGGGATTTTAGCGATTTTTTGAAAGATTCAGCACTTGCATATTTGGAACTCTTGGACAGTCCGCGTACGATGAATTCAGCATAACTTTTGCACACGGTGTCCGTTTCGGGCCCATAAGTACTGTTTGGAAATGTAGCGATCGTTTTGGATTGAACTCAAGACTTCTTCGTGACGTATGACGGATTTCGACGATTTTTTGAAAGAATGAGCACTTGCATATTTGTAACGCTAGGAAAGTCGGCGTACGAAGAATTGAGCGTAACTTTTGCACACGGTGTCCGTTTCGAGCCCATAAGTACTTTTTTAAATGTATCGACTGTTTTGAATTGAACTCACCACTTCGTCGTGACGTATGAGGGCTTTTAGCGATTTTTTGAAAGAATCAGCACTTGCATATTTGGAACTCTTGGATAGTCCGCGTACGATGAATTCAGCATAACTTTTGCACACGGTGTCCGTTTCGGGCCCATAAGTACTGTTTGGAAATGTAGCGATCGTTTTGGATTGAACTCAAGACTTCTTCTTGACGTATGACGGATTTCGGCTATTTTTTGAAAGAATGAGCACTTGCATATTTGGAACGCTAGGAAAGTCGGCGTACGAAGAATTGAGCGTAACTTTTGCACACGGTGTCCGTTTCGGGCCCATAAGAACATTTTGGAAATTTAGTGACCGTTTTGGATTGAACTCACGACTTCTTCGTGACGTATGAGGGATTTCGGCGATTTTTTGAAAGAATGAGCGCTTGCATATTTGGGACGCTTGGATAGTCGGCGTACGAAGAATTCAGCGTAACTTTTGCACACGGTGTCCGTTTCGGGCCCATAAGAACATTTTGGAAATTTAGTGACCGTTTTGGATTGAACTCACGACTTCTTCGTGACGTATGAGGGATTTCGGCGATTTTTTGAAAGAATGAGCGCTTGCATATTTGGGACGCTTGGATAGTCGGCGTACGAAGAATTCAGCGTAACTTTTGCACACGGTTTCCGTTTCGGGCCCATAAGTACTTTTAGGAAATGTAGCGACTATTTTGGATTGAACTCACGACTTCTTCGTGACGTATGGGGGATTTCGGCGATTTTTCGAAAGAATGAGCGCTTGCATATTTGGAACGCTTGGATAGTCGGCGTACGAAGAATTGAGCATAACTTTTGCACAAGGTGTCCGTTTCGGGCCCATATGTACTTTTTGGAAATGTAGTGACTGTTTTGGATTGAACTCACGACTTCGTAGTGACGTATGAGGGATTTCGGCCATTTTTCGAAAGAATGAGCGCTTGCATATTTGGAACGCTTGGATAGTCGGCGTACGAAGAATTGAGCGTAACTTTTGCACACGGTGTCCGTTTCGGGCCCATAAGTACTTTTTGGAAATGTAGCGACCGTTTGGGATTGAACTCAAGACTTCTTCGTGACGTATGATGGATTTCGGCGATTTTTCAAAAGAATGAACGCTTGCATATTTGGAACGCCTGGATAGTCGGCGTACGAAGAATTGAGCGTAACTTTTGCACACGGTGTCTGTTCCGGGCCCATAAGTACTTTTTGGAAATGTAGCGACCGTTTTGGATTGAACTCACAACTTCATCGTGACGTATGAGGGATTTCGGCCATTTTTGGAAAGAATGAGCGCTTGCATATTTGGAACGCTTGGATAGTCGGCGTACGAAGAATTGAGCGTAACTTTTGCACAGGGTGTCCGTTTCGGGCCCATAAGTACATTTTGGAAATGTAGCGACCATTTTGGATTGAACTCACGACTTCATCGTGACGTATGAGAGATTTCAGCCATTTTTCGAAAGATGAGCGCTTGCATATTTACAATGCTTGGATAGTCAGCGTGCGAAGAATTGAGCGTAACTTTTGCACACGGTGTCCGTTTCGGGCCCATAAGTACTTTTTGGAAATATTTCGACCGTTTTGGATTGAACTCAAGACTTCTTCGTGATGTATGAGGGATTTAAGCAATTTTTCGAAAGAATGAGCACTTGCATATTTGGAACTCTTGGATAGTCGGCGTACGAAGAATTCAGCGTAACTTTTGCACACGGTTTCCTTTTCGGGCCCATAAGTACTTTTTGAAAATGTAGCGACCATTTTGGATTGAACTCATGACTTCTTCGTGACGTATGAGGGATTTCGACGATTTTTTGAAAGAATGAGCGCTTGCATATTTGGAATACTTGGATAGTCGACGTACGAAGAATTCAGCGTAACTTTTGCACACGGTTTCCGTTTCGGGCCCATAAGTACTTTTTGGAAATGTAGCGACCATTTTGGATTGAACTCACGACTTCTTCGTGACGTATGGGGGATTTCGGCAATTTTTTGAAAGAATGAGCGCTTTCATATTTGGAACGCTTGGATAGTCGGCGTACGATGAAATGAGCGTAACTTTTGCACACGGTGTCCGTTTCGATCCCATAACTACTTTTTGAAAATGTAGCGACCGTTTTGAATTGAATTCACCACTTCGTCGTGACTTATGATGGATTTTAGTGATTTTTTGAAAGAATCGGCACTTGCATATTTGGAACTCTTGGATAGCCCGCGTACAATGAATTCGGCATAACTTTTGCACACGGTGTCCGTTTCGGGCCCATAAGTACTGTTTGGAAATGTAGCGATCGTTTTGGATTGAACCCAAGACTTCTTCGTGACGTATGATGGATTTCGGCAATTTTTTGAAAGAATGAGCACTTGCATATTTGGAACGCTAGGAGAGTCGGCGTACGAAGAATTGAGCGTAACTTTTGCACACGGTGTCCGTTTCGGGCCCATAAGTACTTTTTGGAAATGTGCCGACCGTTTTGGATTGAACTCAAGACTTCTTCGTGATGTATGAGGGATTTAAGCAATTTTTCGAAAGAATGAGCACTTGCATATTTGGAACTCTTGGATAGTCGGCGTACGAAGAATTCAGCGTAACTTTTAAACACGGTTTCCGTTTCGGGCCCATAAGTACTTTTTGAAAATGTAGCGACCATTTTGGATTGAACTCATGACTTCTTCGTGACGTATGAGGGATTTCGGCGATTTTTTGAAAGAATGAGTGCTTGCATATTTGGAATACTTGGATAGTCGGCGTACGAAGAATTCAGCGTAACTTTTGCACACGGTTTCCGTTTCGGGCCCATAAGTACTTTTTGAAAATGTAGCGACCATTTTGGATTGAACTCATGACTTCTTCGTGACGTATGGGGGATTTCGGCGATTTTTCGAAAGAATGAGCGCTTGCATATTTGGAACGCTTGGATAGTCGGCGTACGATGAAATGAGCGTAACTTTTGCACACGGTGTCCGTTTCGATCCCATAACTACATTTTGGAAATGTAGCGACCGTTTTGAATTCAACTCACCACTTCGTCGTGACGTATGATGGATTTTAGTGATTTTTTGAAAGAATTGGCACTTGCATATTTGGAACTCTTGGATAGTCCGCGTACGATGAATTCAGCATAACTTTTGCACACGGTGTCCGTTTCGGGCCCATAAGTACTGTTTGAAAATGTAGCGATCGTTTTGGATTGAACACAAGACTTCTTCGTGACGTATGATGGATTTCGGCAATTTTTTGAAAGAATGAGCACTTGCATATTTGGAACGCTAGGAAAGTCGGCGTACGACGAATTGAGCGTAACTTTTGCACACG
>NW_019267893.1:0-86828 GCF_002742605.1 Olea europaea var. sylvestris
ACTCGCGGTCTTAGATCAAGGGAATGTTCGAAATGGTAAAGTCACGGTATTTCTAACGGAATAAGTAAGCAGCGGAAATAACAATACAACAAAAAATACGTCTAGCAGATAACTAGTCCCACAATAATTTTGATCACTAAGAATTACAAAACTGATTTTAAACCTAAAACAAATACTCAATCAAAAAGATCAATTAAGAGCACATAACCCTAATTCTAGCACAAGCAATGGTTGCCAAGCAATGACAACCCCCAACCTATTGTCACCCCACACGGTGACGCGCTAATGCTGAAAAATTAACGGGTTAAGCCAATTTACCAGAGCGAACGTGTCTGAGTCTGTATTATCGAGAGAGATGCGAATCTACTGCTTTAGGACCGCAATCTTGGCCTAAAGTAATTCAGTAGATATATGCAGATTCAACCGTCGATCCACCGGGGGCAAAATTGTCCAACTTTTTCTGTATAACCTGAAACAAAAAATAAATAGTGTCAGTGCGTTCAGGGGAATAAAATAAGCAAACTGCCCGAAGGAAGCTCGCCCAGAACCGCCGCCGCCATGCGCCACAGCCGAGGGAGCGCCTCAGCCTGCTGAACCTGGATATGGGTTCGGTTTCGCCGGAAAGTGGCTGGATTGGCCGGAAATCAAGGTTGCAGCCGCGGTTCCTCAACCCCAAATCGCGATTGCCGTCGGTTTTTGTCAATTTTCAGGCCGGGAAAGCTTCAACTAGCTCTGATACCACCTGTAGGACCGAATTCCACAGCCAAGCAGTGCAAAATCGGGCTCAGTTTACCAAAAACATCGACACCATTTCTTAAGACAACTCCAATACCACCCTATGCCGCCACCGGTCCGGTTGCTATGGATTGGGAAGAAGAAGGCCAAGAAAATACCCACAATATATCAACCACAAAGGTCACACAGAGAAAGGGAAGAAGAGGCCGAGAGAGAGAAGCTCACAAAGAGGGGGGTTTTTCATTCTAATGGAGGCCGAGAGGTTGAGGGGAATATATGCCAAGAGTATTGTCCAAAAAAGGTAAGTTACAATTAGGGCTAAGTGGTGGATCAAGGCTCGACTCAAATAATTGGGCCTCAACAATAATAACATAGCCTTCCAAGGAATGGTACGGGAACCGTGAACAACACTATAAAATAGGTTACTTCGAACGGTCCATAACAAAGTGGATTGTGTTGTCTCGTTAATTGTGTCAATGTGCTAATCAATCATTAGGCCGAGGCCGATTGATAATAAACAACCGAGGTTACATTATCGCCCGGGGAGGTCGTTTGACAACAAAATTGCCTAACAATCTCAATTACCAAATTTTATACAATTGACAATGTTTGCTTGATCGAATTTTTCTAATATATTCAATTTATCCCTTTCGTGTTTTCATTGAGTCTATTTAACTAATTCAATTCCATATCTCTATGTGAATCAGTATTAGTTAAACGCACTTATGTTCTAAGAATTCATGTAACGATCGCAATAACTAGCATAAGTATCTCTACATTTTATACTAATTACCAACTTTTACCACGTGGTCCAAACAAATAATCCACATATCTACGTAATTATTGTTCACAAAATCATTGAATTAGTGACCAATTAATCAAAGCATTAAGAATAGAAGTAAAAACAATTCACAATATCAATTGGATATTCAAAACTTTTTAATTAAAATTAAGGTTCAAAACTAGGTTACAATCATTTATCCTAACTAAATACTTAATTACACATCACCGTAGAAGAATAAAATAAGAAGGAATTAAAGTACATCACTGGGTATTAAGGAAAAATGAGAAAAAGATGAAGATCTTGCACCAAGAATACATCTTTTGTGAAATTCTTGAAACCCTAGCTTCTTGATTGATTTCTTGATTTTTCCCTCCTTTTGACTTGAATAATATATGTACAATGATTCCCCAGCCTTGGATTGAATATATGTGTATAAAGAAACTCCACAAGCCCCCTTTAATTGTTGAACTAAGGTATGCATTTATTGAAAATATTTATGCAAAATTCTTGTTCAACTTGATTTCCATTAGAGAGTTTAAATTGGTTTCTACTAAAAAGTTCCAATTAGTTTCTACTAAAGAGTGTTAGAAATAAAAGGTAACAAATTCCTATTTCAATTGAACTCCTTTTCTCATGTTAATTTAACCCTTCATCTTCTTTATTTTATAATTAATTCATTTTCATTCCAAAATCATAATAGTTGAACCAAGACAAGTTTTGAAGTTTGTTATTTAATCCTCAAACTTTTCAAATGTCGAATTTAACTACTGAAACTTATGATTTTTTTACTGAAGCTTCATTAATATTTCCAATTGATCTCTTGCAATCTGGTTAATCTTCAATTGCTTTAAATAAACTCCAATTAAGCTCCAAATAACCTCTTTTCATATAAATTATATTCAAGTTGGGATCGTCCTACAATATACATAATTTACACAAATTAAATTGATAAATCGATCAACTTATATATAATTAAATAAGAATCGAAGTCCGAGTAAGCGTATCATATAATTAAATAAAAAAAGTCCGAATAAGCACATAAAATGCACTTATCAAATACCTCCAAACTTAACCTCTTATTTGTCCTGAGCAAAACTATCTACTACACACAAGCAAATTAAAAAATATAAATGTATTAGATAACTTTGCCGAACTCGCATCAAAGTATTAAAATCATTTGATACTTCACAAAAAGTTTATAATCAATACAACTAAAACTAATTCTTTACTTGCTCAATGCTTGATCGATGTATGTGTGTGTGTGCATAGTCAATCAAATTATCATAAATATTTTAATTGATTGTATCCTGATCCTTAATAGTCAAATATTTTCTCTCTCTCTCGTGGGATGCACATCCCCAAACTTGTTTTCGAATCACATTTTCGAGGTGTTTTATTCTAAGATTGATCACACAATACTATTTTCCTTTCCCATCAAATTTAGTTGGGTTTCACCAATGAAAGTCACTGTCCCAATACGTGACGATTCTCCTTAAATTTGAATGTTTCAATCTCTAGGCTTCAACAAGGATAATAACCTCCACCAAAAGTCTAAATTTCAAAGTAAGTATCCAAGACTTAGTTGGACAGAAACAATGCATATAGTTGTTTTGCCATTGCTTCAACACACTTTGGTGTTTTTTTTATTATGTCCATTCTTCTTCTTCTTTAGGATCTCTTTTCTTTAATTTTCGAAGGTAGTTTTCACTCTACATGACAGGCGGCCTTCTTCTTTGGTAGATCGTCTCCTAAACATTGTTGATGAATGGGGCGAGATCACTCAAGACTAGCTTCACACAACCATGTAGGTAACTTTTTCCTACGTGCCACTGCTAGTGCAATGCCTTTAATTTTTTGGATAAATAATTGTAATCAAACCACTAATAAATGGTTACCATCTATCTACTTGTTAGCCAAAAACATTCAACACAAATATTCAACATGCCGGAATCAACACATAACTAAATAGTTTCTGACAACGGATTAACCATTCTCAAACAATTTCTTTCAATTGGTTAAGTAGTTGTGTTTTTAATTCTGATCTCGGTTTATAAAGACCTAAGTTCATTCAACCTATTCTACCAATGTAAGCAATCCAAAAATACATAATAATTATCATGACTATTGTGCTCAATATAATATGATCTAACATGAACAAATATTGAATTAGCGAAAATAATTGCATCACCTATTCACAATTAATAAAATATAAACAATTTCAAATAATTTCAATTAGTCGACAAGGTTATCCAACTCACACAAACACACATAAAATATGAAAAAATTATACATTTTCACTTATTTTTATTTTAATATATCACACAAAAATGCAAATAAAACTAACTAACTAATCTACAACACTAAACTTAAAATACACATTGTCCTTAAATGAGTGCAAGAAAGAGGCTTAAAGAAGAGTTAGCAATACTCGCTATGTATATGATATTTCTTGTTTAACACTTGATCTTTTATCTTCCTTCAATGTCCTTTCCTTAGTCATTTTGAAAAATATTTCCAGTACACCTGAGAAGGAATCAAGAAAACAATTATCAATAATTCACATGCGAATTTATGCTAACTTAAATAGGAATGATGATTGTAAACTAGTTTTCACCTAAAAAAAAAAAATAATAAATAAAAAAAAATAATAATAAATGAATAAGAAGGAAAAAGAAGGAAAATAAAAAAAGGAAAAAGGAAAAGAAAAGAAAGATTTTTTTTTTTTAATAAGTGAAAAAATTCGGGTTTTTTTTAAGAATAGAAAAAAGAAAAGAAAAGAAAAGAGAAAAAGAATAAAGGAAAGAAGGAAAGAAATAAAAGAAAAGAAAAGAGAAAAGAAAAAAAGAAAAAAAATAGGGGGTGGCGCCAGGGCACCGGTTGCCAAGATTATGTAATAATTTAATTTAACTATTCATTTATTATTATTTTTTTTATAAATGTGTTAAAATGATGAACCTAAAAATAAAAAATAATTTATAACTCAAATTTTTCAACTAAAAAATATTCAAACATGCCTACATACTAGATGCAATTGTAATAATCAAAATTAAAGTGTTAAGGGTTAGAAAAATGTGTTACTTCCCATTAGTTCTTGATTTATAGTCTCTAGCTCGACTTTGGACAATGATTTTTTCATGGGATTTGAATAGAACATTGGAGGTCTTGTTTAGCTTGCGTAGATTGTCATTGCACCACGTTTTGCACGTCTTCCAATATATTATTTTGTCCTCTTGAATATGGTATGACCTAGTTAAAATTATCTGATTCGGTCTCAACTAAGAATGCTTTAATCTTCTCTTTGTTTTTAGTCACAAAATCAATAAAGCTGGAGGTCTAATTCATTTGTCTCCTTTATGATTAATTCCTTGATTTCTAAATGTTTTTCTTCTTTAGTTGGTTCCTTGGGTTGAATAATGAAGAGATCATCCATAAGCATGTTACTTGGCTTGTCCGAAATTATTTGATCTTTTATCCTTTTATATTTTTACATAATCATGTCTCCCGTAACTATTTCACCGGCATCATCTTGTTCTTCATATGGACCATTGAAGATAGCTTTTCTTACTTCCTCAAGAGTTGCCAATAACAAGCAATTTTTAGTATAATGCTATGCATCACAATATTCACAAGTCGGTCTAATCTCTTCATAAACAATAGATTTGATATTTAATCCCTTCTGGAAACCACCATTACCAAATATGATAGGTTGATTGTATCCCCACTTTTTAAGTTCTTGTCTGAACATGAATTCTCCAAAGAGCATGTTACTTTCATTTAAGTTGGGATCAATCATTGTGAAATTTTGACCTCTTGCTTTTCTTCATTCACGGTCAATGGAGCAAAGAAAAACAAGTAGACCAATTGAAAAAAATCAAACAAAAGCAAGAAATAATTAAAACCAATATTAAATAAAAATAGTCTACGGCAATGGCACCAAAAACTTGTTGTCGATTTTTATATCCAGCAAGTGTACCGATCGTTACAAGTAACAAAGTGGACCTACGAGTTTGGATGTTATTCCCAAGAGGACTATTATTTAACAATTAGTTCAATTGTTTCCAACTTGAATTTGAAAAAAAAAAATAGTTATTTTTCTTTTTGTGATTTTCTCTTTTAAACTAAAACAAATAAAAATAATTTTTTTTTAAAAATATGATGGTTTAAATGTTAGGATTCATGATTTACCATAGTTATCCCCTTAATCTCAATTACCATATTTTATACAATCTACAATGTTTACTTGATTTAATTCTTCTAATGTATTCAATTTACGCCTCCGAGTTCTCATTGAGTCTATTTAACTAATTGAATTCCATATCTCTATGTGAACCAGTCTTAGATAAATGCATTTACGTTTGAAGAATTCATATATTGATTGCAATAACTAGCATAAGTTTCTCTACATTTTATACTAATTACCAACTTTTACTATGTGGTCTAAACAAATAATCCGCATCTCTACGTAATTATTGTTCATGAAATCAATGAATTAGTGGCCAATTAATCTAATTTTTAAGAACAGAAGTAAAAACAATTCACAAAATCAATTGGATATTTAAAACTTTTTAATTAAAATTAAGGTTCAAAATTGGGTTACAATCATTCATCCTAACTAATTACTTAATTACACATCATGGAACAAGAATAAAACAAGAAGGAATTAAAGTACATAATTGTGTATTAAGAAAAAAAAAAAGAAAAAGACGAAGATCTTGCACCAACAATCCATCTATTCTTGTGAAATCCTTGAAATCCTAGCTTCTTGATTGATTTCTTGATTTTTTCCCCTCATTTTGGCTTGAATAATATATGTACAAGCTTGAATATATGTATATGATAAAACTCCACAAGCCTCCTTTAATTGTTGGACTAATGTATGTATTTATGGAAAAGATTTATGCCAAATCCATGTTCAACTTGATTTTCACCGAAGAGTTTAAATTGGTTTCTACTAAAGAGTTCAAATTAGTTTATATCAAAGAGTTTAAGAAATAAAAGGCAACAAATTACTTTTTCAATTGAACTCATTTTCTCATGTAACTTTATTCCTCCAACTTCTTTTAATCATAATAATTGACCCGAGACAAGTTTTGAAGTTTTCTATTTAATCCTCAAACTTTCCAAATGTCGAATTTAACTCCGGAAACTTATAAATTTTTTTTTACTGAATGCTTCATTAATCTTCCAATTGATCTCTTGTAGTCTGGTTTATCTTCAATTGTTTCAAATCAACTACAATTAAGCTCCAAATAACCTCTTTTCATATAAATTGTATCCAAGTTGGGATTGCCATTTATGTGTGTGATAAGCCTTGGCAGAAGAGATAGAGGAATCTAAATCCACTCCAACAAAAATAGCATTTCGTAATGTTCAAAAAATGTCACCAAAGGTCTTTTTACAATGTTTGGACATATGTTGCAAATCTCAATGTTGTCGTAGAGTTGAAGGATATTGCAAAGTTTTTTAAATGTTGCGAATAACCTTTTTGCAACATTTTTTGAATGTTGTTAATAACATTGTTGCAACGTTTTTTGAACATTGCTAATAACCTTTTTGCTAAGTTTTTAAAGCATTGCGAATAACTTTTTCGTAACGTTTTTAAGCGTTGCGAATAACTTTTTGCAACATTTTTTCAGTGTTGCCAATAACCTTTTTACAAAGTCTTTTTCCTGTTGTCTATGATTACATTATCATTTTTTGCAACAATTTGTTGACCGTTGCCATTGGTCATTTTACATTTTTTTTTAAAAAAAAATTTGTATTTTTTATTTGTAGAGCGATTTATACATATCAACCACAAAACAAGATAGAAGATAACAATATCAAACAACTCCAATAATTATTATTAATTGACTCCAAAATGTAACAATATCCTTAAAAAATCCAGATCCAAAATTCCGAAGTACTTAAAAATCCAATACATTTCCCAAAACAAAAAAAAAAAAAAAAAGAAATTCCACAAACCCTATTGTGTTCTTGCATGCTAAAAATTGAGACAGAACTTTCAATGGCCAATAATACAAAATCATGATGAATTTTATATGATCACTCTAATCAAACTCAACTCATCTAACTTCTCTGCTATCTCCATTTCCTTGTATTTAAAAAGAAAAGAACACCGTAAGTCATTCAATGGTTGTGTTCACTTTCATCGTTTGCTAATTTTGACGCTAAGAGTTCATTGAACTTTACCATCCAAATCATGTACCCCACAACAAATCCCATAGCACATGGCAAGAACTTGTTGAATGCATCAGCACATATAAATGATGGCACAACTACAATAGGCTGCATCAAGAATTAAATCATCTGCCAAGTAAAAAATTTAAAATATTCATGCAAGATAAAAAGAAAGCAAGGAAATCAAAAAGAGCTTGCATATCATTACGTTTTCAAACCGATCAGCTGAATCAAATGCTGATATAATTTTGCTTGGTTAGTTACGTTCACGGGATACTATCAAGTGCCACTTTGACAGTCTTACCATGGAACTGTCAATGTAGAAGCTAATTTGGTGGTAAAAAAATCCATCAAAATAAGCTCATTTGCAATGGATGATGCATTTGCAACAATTTCACAAGCCAACAATTCAAATCAGATTCCCACTGACAATATTCATAAGTTTTCTAAATTGCATTCTTTTGGCCAGTATTCAAAGTTCACCTATGCGGCAAAAAATTTGTTTTTCTTTGGATTTCTAGATTGGTTTTCATGTTTCTTATTGCAACATCAGGTCTCTTCTCTAACAATGAAGTGATCATAGCAGCATGTGCATGAAATAAGTTAAATAATATGCTCCCTATTCATATTTTACACCAATATCTATTGTCTCTTGATTAATTGAAATATCTTTGCACTATGCACAATTTCATTCTTGTATATTTTGAGGTAACATTATTCAAAGCATTATATACTTTTTGTTACTATCTGGGGAGAACCTACTTTGTCCAGTATGGTTTTCTATAAATCAATTTTTAACTCAAGATTAAGCACAGATGACCTATGGTTTTCTATAAATAGGAATCCAATGGTTATGCAATAACTTCATGACAAGCAAAGAAAGATATTTTAGAACCATATTTTTCTCCAGCATCATACCATTTATTTGTCTTCAAGCCTGAAATACATCACTTCAAAGTTCTCTTTTGTTAATTTGTGAAAACTTTTGATCTTCCATGTATATTTTCCATATAACTCTGAAGGTCGAGGTCCTACAAGGTTAAAAGCATAAAGCAATGATCCTAGTAGACTATGTATAGGGACGAATCTAGGGTCGGCCCAGGCTGTGTTAGAGCCTGTCTCTCCAGCCCAAATGCTAATTAAATAGAAAGACTTTAAGTAAAAAAAAAAAAAAAAAAATTATGCGTGATTTTTTTTTTTTATTATTTTTTGCTTGTCAGCCCATCCCTCATATTTTCTTGGATCCACCACTAACTATGTAATATAGTTCACATCAATGACAAGAAAAAAATTTCAGTGAAGATCAAATTTAGATGAATGTCTTTCATCTAATTGTTTAAACTTTTAGATGGGATGATTCAACACATAATAAATTGTGGTGAGACAAAATTGAAAAAATATAGGATACGAAATGAAATCTGAAAACTTTTGAAATTAAGATTAAAAGATAAACTCAAAGACATGAAGAAAACGGTAAAAGAATTATAATTAAAAAAAATAAGTGCATTTTTGGTTGGTGATTATTTTATAATTACTTATGGTCAAACATACTTTTTATCCGTATATTTTGTAGGATTCACAACTACTACACACTTATCACCCACAAATTCATTAGGACGCACAAGTTTTAATCACTTATGTTATCACTTAAGTTATAATTTAATAACCAACCAAACATGCACTAACTAAGACACTCAATTGAGTGAAAATTTTAAAACAAAGAGAACTCATTACACGTATGTATGAGTTCAGATACCACATTCGTATTCTCAAAATGTTCAGAATGTTCCAGGTTTTCATCCATGCTTTTGTGAAGATTTTATTTTCCATGGTTAACAAATGAACCTCTTCCAATAAATTTTTTTTTTTTCAAATCAAAAATGGCAAAGGGGTTCCAAAACTGGTCGTCTCGATGTTATTTTCTCTTTTTCACTTTTGTGTGCCTTGTTGCATTCAACGTGATAATCAAAGAGCTCAAGGTTGTTCTAAAAGCGAAAGAAATAAACCCCGTGACTGGAACAATTTAATAAATTAACTCAATAAGCACCAGAAAAGCATGTAATAAATTTTGATTGAAGATGAAGAAACATTTAAAACTCTAGCTCTTAACAATTTCTTGCAATTTTTTCACCCTTAATGAGAGAAACTCTGTAGCATATCATATTGATTTGTCTAAATGATATGCTGGAATCACAACTCTGGAAAAATACTTGCATAGTAAACATGCCATCGACTAACCATGTCATTAGGAAGCATAGGCATACTACCTAATATGGTATCAGCACATCCACTATTCTTGAGCAAACTTGGTCCTTCTATAGAGGCTTTTAAGCAATTACCATTGGGTAGTGCGACTGTATTTCTTTCTGATTCCTTCGCAACCTCCATTTTTGACGAAATATTTCCCCAGTACAAACATTGCAACTGAGAAACCTGTATCAACTTGTATTTTCTGGTTACTGAAGGAAAGGAATACTAACACTGGTTTTTTTATAGCTTAAATTGCAAATTTTCTTCCGAGTTTTTCGTTCACAAAACAAAAGGAGAGTAATTATCGCTCGCGGAAAATAGGGCTATATGGGGAGTTTTGAACAAATGGTCCCTAAACTGTGGCCCCCATATGCAAATGGTCAATATTCTTCCATTCTTGGCGTTGACCCCCTCAATCTATTGGTTTTTGTACACTAATGATTCTTTTCATTTGATTTCATTTATTTGACCAGTAAAATGTTACTTTTTTATTAAATGACTATTATAAATATATCTAAGTAAATAAAATAAAATAAAAAGGAATGAAAAAGATAGATAAACCGATCCCTACCAAACTAATGCCCCATCCCTGTAAGGGACTGAAATCTTCAATCACCAAGGCGTTATACAGGCTTAGTTACCAAAACCTGAATCAATACCAAATGACCCAAGAATACTACAAAGGTTCTACCTATGATTGCTAGACCTTTTGCCACTTAGGGACCACAACAAAGGAGGAATAAAATCACCAAGGTAGTCACCACAAAGGAAACGGGCAGAAGGCAGTAAGGTTCGGCCAAGAAGAGAACACGCAGAGAAGAAGAAGAAGACACCAAGTCACTTGAGGTGTGCAAGACCAAGTGACTATATATTGGGCCAAGTCTCAAATAAGGTAAGTTAGGGGGAAAATTTCATAAGTAAGAGATTAATTATGGCATATTTCAAAAACAAGAAAATAAGTTTTAAATTTCAAAAATTAGATTTTTATTAAAAATTATGTATAATTTAATTAATTAATTAATTATTTTAGTAATTAAATATTTTGATGTCACAGATTTATATAATTTGGTCACAAATAACGATTTAGTTTGTCACTTATAATTTTTTGGTCCTAAATCAAAAATTTTATGTCACAAATTTTACGGTCACGATTCAAAATTTTTATAGGTCACAGTTTGTTCATCGGTCACAAATCGAAAAATTTACAAGTCACGATTTATTTATTGATCACAAATCACAAATATTGCAAGTCACAACTTATTATACATTCACAAATTATCAAATTATAGATCACATATTAACAATTTTGTAGGTCACAAATTATTTTTCGGTTACAATTTATCTTTTTCATTGATCGCATATTATTTATTGGTCACAGATTAACAAATTTAATGGTCACAGTCAACCAAATAATTTGTGACCACCATCAACACTTACGACTCATAGTCACAATTTTCAGGTCACGTATTCAATTGTGAGTCAATTGTCACAATTTTTAGGTCACGTATCCAATTGTGAGTCACAAATCAACCAAACTGCCATGATCACCGCCATGACCACCAAAATCGCCACGATCAACTGTGACTTCCCAAATTGTAAGTTACAATTGGGAGTCATAATCACAATTTTCAGGTCAAGGGTCCAATTATTTGTCACAAAATCAACCAAACCGCCACGATCATCACAACCACCGCAATCCACCACCACAACCACCATCACAAACCAATGCAAAACCACTGCAAAACAATACAAAACCGTCACTGGTTTGCAACTGCAGTAACCACCATCACCACCAACCCCAAACGCCACCACCATCAACATCATGGCCAGCAGCACTACCTCTTTACCAAAAGACCCAACCACCGCACCTTACACAACAGTCAACACGGCAACCACGCACAACCACCGCTCCACAGCCCACAACACACACCTAATACCACCACATCACAAGCCCATGACACTGCACAGCCACAACACACATCACCACCAACAAAAAGAAAAAAATAAATTACTGGTAATCGCCACTACCAACATTATCATAGAGCTCAACCCAAGACCACAAACTACCATCACTGCACCTATACCTACGCCGATATCACAGTCAATGCCGCTGCAAGTGAGTGGCGAACTCTAAGGTGTGCCGATCTTGCAATCGCGGCACCGATTCCCTTCACGTAGCAAGAGAGAAGATGGGATAGGTGGAGGAGTGGCATTGATCTTCTCCCCGCAGCAATCATTGGCAGCAAAACAATCGATTAGGTGAGCCGCACTATTCTGACCACAGGTTGCTTGTTCGATGACGATAGGTTCTTGTAGTGTGGTGTCGACTGCTTGAATTGATTCCGATGACAGGTGCCAGCTGCTTGAATTGAGGAGAGCAAAGAGGAAGAAAGGGACGATATGTAGAGAGAGAAAATGAAAATAAATTAGGGTTAATTAAATTTGTACTATAATATTTAATGTTAAAATATCTGATTTTTGAACATTCAAACCTTCACTATGATTTTAGAAAAGTGATCTTGAAATGTATGTAAGGGTGTAATTTCCACTAAGTTAGGTCTAGTTAATGGGTCATGGCCCAATAACAATTAAGTGGAAAATAGAATGGGCCTCAAGTATTGCTAGCCATCCAAGTAGGAAGAAACTTGGCCCACGAGCAACACAATATAATTGGTTGCTTCAAATGGTCCAGTAACTTCTTGGGTCAGGTCGTTTCAATTTTTGGTATTGATATATCGTTCAGTCATATTACAAATGTCGACTAATAATTAATAACTGATTTACATCGTCGCCCAGAAGGTCGTTTGACAACAACATGTCTAACAACCCCAACCCCCAAAACCCTCCACCAAAACTCTATGGCAGATTTTCAATAGAAAAATCCTTTAGGCATACTATTTGCAACTTGAAAAGGCATAGATCCTTAGGAGAAAAAGACCAGGATTACCAACTGTTACAGCAGCACAAACTCTTTTTTTGCATTAGCCATCTCCGCACGCAGTTTTAACAACTCTCGAGCCATTGAAATTAACTTATTCTCCATCAATTTACCATGCTCAAAAGAATCTGCAAATCCTTTCTTTTCATACTCAACGACAGCTCTAAAAACCAACAATGAAATGTTTAAATATAGAAGACTTGGAGGAACGTAAATGGAATTGCTCTTGTAGCGATTACCTCACATGCTTAAGCTCATGACCTTAATTGCCAATTTTTGCCTTAATTACCCAAACCTGTTGCAAATCTAAGGTAGCTCTTGCCAAGTCTTGCGTCATCTATTGGACTTGAGCAATAAGGTCTTGCTTTGCAGCGATTAATTCCTTAATATCACCATAAACTTGCATAAGCTCGACCCTCATACCATCTACTGCTCGAATCTCATCTTCCATTTTAACAGACTTTTCACAAAGCTCCCTTATCCGTAAATCCTTTTCCATGTGTAATGAATATGCAAAATTTATCTGTCAGTGAAACTAATGTTGGCCAAACTCTAATTTCTATCTAAGTGCAAAATGGGTCGCAACTAACCTATGGTTATCTACCAGCAGACCTTGGATCTCATCATGTTGAACGGCTAGTCGCTCTTCAAATAATAGCAGGGTGAGGAGAAACTAAAACCTAACAAACAAATAAATATTCAATGCTAATTACCCAATTGGTGGCCAGTCAATCAAGCAATGCACAAAAAAAAAAAAAGGTCGCTAGCTATCCCGACTTTTTAACTTAGGATTGAAATCATGATGTACTTTCCCAATATAAAATTGACGTGCGTGTGTAAAGAATTAAGCATAGCATCATGAATTCATAAGTTGTTTCGATTCCTGACCCTCAATGATCAAATATGTTCTTTTATCACTCGTACGACTCACACACCCCAAATTTATTCTTTTAGCTCTTTTCAATTGTGTGACCTAAGGTTGGATTTTTATACTATCCTTACCTCTCTAGTTTAGGTAAATCTTACTAATTGCAAGTCGTTACATCAATAAACAAGGATTTTCCATAGATTGATTGCTTCAATCTCCAGAACTCAACTAGGCTAATAATCCATTATCAAAAGTCAAATTTTCTTAAATAAGTATTTGAGACTTAACCAAGGCATTCAGTGTGTCTTCTGTTTCATACACCTATTTTTCTATTTTTTCTTGATTTTTATTTCAATATTATTTTTTATTTGCAGCATTCTCTCCCTTAAATTTTCTAAATGACCCCTTTAGTGAGTTTTAGGCTGATGGCTCCCAAGTCAGTTGACTTCAAGACAATAGGTTGCAGCTCCCTTACAGACTTAATAATTAGAGTAATAAAGGCTACGAAGAGAAATTTTCAAATAGAATAGTTTTTAATACATTAATTAGTGTAATGTCCTTTATTAAACATCCATCCAAGTAAATCGACTTTTAACTTGAGACTTTTGCCCAATTTCATTCTATTAACCTTGGATAATCCACACAAGATTTTTAATTTTACACATGGAATCTCCATTTATCTCAACATCTTCATACAACGGTGAAATCTTCCAAACTATTCTAAATTTGGTCTAAGGATGTTAAATATAGTGGTTTTAGGTTTAGCATCTATGGTCCACTATTTCAATCTATCGAATTATGAAATCAGCTCATTCTTACACAATGCTTAACTTAATTCATGTGCTCAATATATATCAAACTTCACATGGAAAAGTAAAAATTAACCTAAGCATGAAATCTATTCGCCATTCATAAATTAATTCATAATTTAATATATTATTCATTGTCAACCTGGCTAGCTAACTCAAGCAAGAACACACAAAGAAAAATAATAATATTTTTTGGAGTTTTTCAATTTTTTTTAATATTTGAAGTAATAAAACACAAACAAAAACAAAAGACCAAAAGAAAACTTTTGTTTTCCACCCCGAAACTTAAACTAGATATTGTCCTCAATGTCTTAAATTCTAAATCCACATACAAAGGGGTGGGAAAAAGGAAGAAAATACTCCCTTGATATGGTGATGAAATTCAATGGGTTGCTTTCTTATTGCTCTGTTGTCTCCTTGGTCAACATTGGTTTAAGGTTCCATGACTTCATGTTCCTGCACAATGCAGTCAAATAAAATATTAAAGATCAAATACCTAAAACATGTGTTACTTAGCTCAAACATCTAAAAACTCAACTAATATATAGGTGACATAAGGAGAAACAGGGTGTAGATGTAAGCCCCTAAAATTGATTGAAAACTAATTTAAATTATTTTAAACTATTCTAAATCTAAAAAATAGAATAAATAAAATGAAATAAAGATTCGGTTGTCTCCCAATAAGCGTTTTGTTTAAAGTCTTTAGCTTGACTTTTTTTTTCGGTATCATGGAATTTTAAAGAACGCTTTTGATGACTTGCTTAGTTTGCCTCTTTTGATTTTGCTCCGCTCTTCATTGCTTCTACAAATTTTGGCACTGCCCCTTCCAATGTGATATAACTCGCCTATCTCATCCAAATCAAATTCAACTATGTAATTTTTTCCCTCATCTTCGGGCCTAATTATAAATTCAATAATAGGGCAATCAATGAAGTCGACAAAATGTGGGTTAACGTCTTCTTCATTAATTACCTCCACTTCATTTTGTTCAATTGTAATTGAACTTTCATCATCTTCGTTCTCGTCTTCCATAATTGATATCTCATTGGGTTGAATGGCTGGTTTACAATCTACATCCACGGGCAACGAAATTTTCGAGTGGATTGTACCCCCACCTTTTAAATTCATACCAGCATATGCCATCTCCCACACACAGTTTATTTTCATCCAACTTGACAAGATCAGTGTAGTATTTTGTAAGTATCTCTTCGTTTAACATGGAAGGACCAAATCCCATTAGAGTGTCGGAAGGAAGACACTCGTCCACAAGCATGTAGCATTCAAAAGATCTGTCAATTACTAATCTTTGGCATCTTAAATATTGTTTAAATTGTAGGAGCTTGAGCTGATAGGGATCAGAGCATGTATTCAAATAATAGCCAGTGCGTCCCATAGAATAATTCACAATACCTATCTTCTTCGTTATAGTTCATGTCGAAATTATTTATTGCAAAATCTTCTTATCATGCTAGCATTAGAATCCCAAATACACTACTGAATGGCGTCTGGAAAGAATACCAAATAAGAGAGATCAGAGTGGGTAGCCAAAATCAACAAAACTAAAAATAAAAATAAAAATCGAATCTAATCTAATATAAACTATTAAACTCAAATTAAATCTGTTATTTCTCAGCAACGGCGCCAAAAACTTGTTCATAAAAAACCTGCAAGTGCACAAGATCGTTGTACAAGTAATAAATTTGTGAGTTAAGAGTATCGCTCACACGAGAAACAAGGTCTAATATCTAGTTCAGTAGCTTTTATTAAATTCGAAGTGATATAAAATCAAAAGATTTGTTTTTTTTATGTATTCTATACTAATCTAAAACCAAGAAAATAAATAAAATATTAATCTAATATATGAATGTTTGTATTGAAATCGTTAATCCCTTATTGCCATTTAATTCAACTCTTAATTTATAATTTAGTAAATTCATGCATTTAAGATAATCGATAATCGACTTTTGTTCAATATCTTTTTCCAAGATATATTAAACCTATGTTTAACACGATCTAATCCTATTCCCAGTCCGAATTTATACGAAAAACATGCATTGATTCACTGAATTTATCACACATGATTGCACATGCCATAGATATTATTCCTAATACCTATTGTCCATGTGTTGATTTTACTGTGTTCTAGACTTGTTGTGAGTATTCCTACACTACAACAAGCAACTTATTATCTAATTGATGATCAAGCAATCAAATAGTTCATGGGAATGCAAAACCAATGATGAAATACAAAATTAATTATCTTGAATTAAAATAAACAAAAATTAGGGTTCATCATTCATCCAATACCATAAAAAACTTAGCCAACCATCCTAATTATTAAACTATACAAGAAATAATGAAAAAACATCATCCGGATCAAATAAATATGGAAAAAGGTAGAAAAATCCACTTTCTTGAATGAAATCTTGATTTTGGATGGATAATTTTCATGAATCTTGCACAATTCCTTCGATGTTGATATTTAGTCTCAATCTTTGCCTCCAAAATATGCATAATATGATGAAAAATTAGGTCAAGGGAGGTTCCCCATGTTCTGGGCGTGTTTAGGTATATATAGGATGTCAAGATATTGTTTTTATGTAAAATTTCATCGGAATAAGGAAATTGGCCGGTCACAAAAATTTGGCCCATGCGCGTGCACCATATAATTCATTGTGCGCGCACCAGTCAATGATTTTGCTCTTGCGCATGCGCCATGTTGCACACGTCGTCCAAGGACAGCTCTCGATAATTTGGTCATAACTTTCTCTTTCGAATTTCGATTGAGGTGATTCAAAGTGAGGTGAAAATCTGACTCAAAGAGCTATAATTCTTTGTGACATATTCCAATTCGAATATTTTCTATTTGAAAAATGGATCTCAAACTGGGGCTTAAAATCTAGAGCATAACTTCTTCGATTGGAAATTGATTTATGAAAAATACTTCAACTCTATTTCATTCTTTTGACCTTCAATTACATCCAATTGATGTTATATGATTTTCAACCAATATTTTGTGGTCCGAATCAACTATTGGATGTTTACACTTTGGTCCTTAAACTTTGGAATTCACTTTATTTCAGCCATTTTTTCTTCTAATCATGTTCCTTTATCTTCCAACTGTATCCAATTAAATCCTTGGCATTCTCGATCTTTATTTCGTCACCTTGTCATCTATGGATTGTTTGCAATTCAATTCCCGACTTTTTGATTTCGCCATTTTCACTATTTTTGCATTCTTTTCTTTAATTCTTCATCAAACACTGAATTTTACCTATAAAATGTAATATAACACAAGTTATGTAGTATTTTATCCAAAAAATAATAAAATATCATCTTTCAGGACCTTAAATAATTGTAGAAACTACACTTATCAAAGGAGTTGTGTGGAACTAGCCAAACCATAATGGGATCCCTTCATTCGCTCACGCAAAGTTGGATGAGGCACCCCAAGGCCTCTGGCGAAGGTGGTTCATGGGTGTGAGGAAGAGACCACCCAACATAGGGAGACCCTTGTATTGGAACTGGCAGTTTCTTCTTGACATTTTTATCTATCTTAGTTTATTTTAGCAGAGGAAACTTTGTGACCAAATAATTCAAAGTTTCAAGCTATTGATACATAGCAAATGAATTCAGTAAATAAGTCTAACAAAATTAAGTCACAATTGATTAAATTTCCAAAAATTACATATTAATGACCACAAATTAAAGACGTCCAATAAACAATTAATTCCTAGAATTAAAATTGAATTTATAATAGTGAAACCATAAAAACTTTAACAAATGATAAACCTAAAGCTGATAACAAAAACTAAAAAATTTATCCTTTGTCATCGTTGAAATTTTAAAATTGAATAATGATGCCTTGAATTAATTATAAAAATCAGAGAACAAACTTGCGCATATGATATCTACTTGCATTATGCAAATCGATGAACCGGATGAAAACGAGAAAAAAAATAAGGAAAAATTAGACACGCCTTTGATACATGTGATGTATCAAGGACTTTCAGAGAAAGAGTTACTGATCTTTCTTTTGCCATCAAAATTCTAAAACCCTAAGTATAACCAATTTCTTTCCGGTGGATCGACATTGCGCTTCAGTTTATGATGAGTTATGGCTTATTGGAGGAATGGAGAAAAGGAACAACGGGCCCACCATATCTTTTGGAGAGTAGCCAGAGGAAATTCTTCTTTTGCTTCCAACATTGAGTCGAAGATAGAAATGGATTGGTAGTAGTGAGGGCATGAAGAAAGTGTAAATGAAAGGGCAAGGGAAAGGGAAAGGGAAAGGGAAAGGGAAAGGGAAAGAGGAATGGGGAGTACAATGACGTTGTTTTGTAGGGAAAAAAAAAGAGGAAACTTTTCGCAACATTGAAAAAACGTTGTAAAAAGTGAAACTTTTCGCAACAGCCAATAAACGTTGCAAAAGACTATATATTGAGAGTTTCAGCAGCATGTATTGAACATTGCTATAAAACTAGGTTTTAACATTCGTTAAACGTTGCAAAAATGAATATATTAAGAGTTTCAGCAACAAATATTGAATGTTGTTATAGAACTAAGTTTTAACAACATTCATTAAATGTTGCAAAAACATTCAAGGAACGTTGCCAAAGGTAATATTGACAGCATGCAAGTAAAAAAGGTTGCCAAAGCTCAATTAAATTAATCAATGGCAATATTCACTTATTAAAATGTTGCGATAGATCCCTTTACCAACATCAATTCACGAATTTTGCCTTTTGAGAGTTGCAAATTGCCCTTTTTCTTGTAATGAACTCTTATCACTTCTCCAGTAGTGATGTAAATATCATTTTTCCTAATTCCCTTAATGGAAACAAGTGCACCCTTAGCCATTTTCAAAACTCTATTTCTAATTTTAGCAGCGAAGTCAGCTTTCTCAAGCCTTCCTACTGAAATTAAATTCCTAGACAATTTAGGAATGTATCTAACATCTTTTAAAGTATACACAAAGCTAATGTCAAACTTTAAAGTAATATCATCAACCCTAGCAAAAGTATAAGCGAAATTGTCACATAGCGCAACATGCCCATCAATAGATTTATGCAAGTTTTCAAACCAAAAATTTTCAAATGTCACATGAAAAGATGCACTAGAATCAAGTATCTACTCATATAAAATGGAATTACCAGTTAGATTCAATTCAACAATATAAGCAACAAGACTTGTAATCATATAAACTTCACCATCACCAACATTGGAAACAAAAGATAACACATTTATTTTATCTCCCTCTTTAACCTTTTGCTTACCCTTATCTTCATAGTAATCTTTTGTAATGCCTTGTATTCCCACAACTATATCATTTCTTAGCCTTGGTCCTAGATTTTGATTTAGACATACCATTGCCCTTATTCTTACCCCCATTACTACTTGTCTCGCCATATACTTTGGTATTTATCATGATTATTTTGCGTAAATCGAGTTCTATCCCTCATCATGTGAGTCTCATCACTTTTCTTATCATTGTTTTAGCTCTAATTTTCACCTCCTTACTTCTAAGTGAGTCAATGACAATTTTAAGCGTCAAGGTGTTCCTCCCATACTTAATCCCATTCATAACTTCCTTAAAAGTGTAAGGCAATGAATTAAGGAAATTATATCTTTGTAGTTTTCAGACATCGACTATTCACAATTAATAATATATTAAATAAGTTTGTTAAACATGTCTAAATTATCGTCAAGATCCTTTGAAGGGTCCATTTTAAAACTGAAAAATGTTCAAGTAAGTAAAGCTTGCTCGGAGTAAATTTAAGCAAATATAAGTCTTCTAATTTTTTCCAAAATTCTTTAGTGGTTTTAGGTTTACCTACTTTTCTCAAAACAACATCAAACTAGTGTAATGATTGAAGTGTAATCAAGTTCATCAGCTTCTTCTTTTGTTCTTTTGAAAAATCAGTAGGCCTTCAATTATTTTGTAACATTTTATTGGACCAAAATACCTCTCATCTTTTGTTACCAGATTGAAAAATCACATTTTTTGTTAAAAATTCCCAAATCAAAATTGTAAGTTATCATTTTTCCGAATCAACCAAAAATGCATAGAATCACAATTAAGCTACACAAAGTAGTCTTGGGGTCATAGACACTATACACTATTCTAGATTCCCACGGTTTCGTAATATTCTGGATTTTAGATCAAGGTAATGTTCAAATGGGTAAGATCTAGGTGTTCTAATGGAGATAACAATACAATAAAAAACAACATGCCAGCAAAACAGTTTCACACACTGTATATCACAGAGATGATAAGATGATAAAATGAATAATTCAACCACGTAACAATTAAAAGCAAGTAGTTTCTAATTTCTAGCACAAGTAACAGTTACCCCATACGGTAACTTCAATCCTATTGTCACCCCCACATGATGGCACGATAATGCTGTAATTTAATAGGATAAGACAATTTGTCAAGCGGACCACATTTGAAAGTCCATAAATATCGAGAGATGTGAATATGCTATTTTACTATTCACTCTAAAGTTTCAGAAAATGTACCAACGTGATTGACCAATAATCATAAGACGGGAGTCCAGAGGCAAAACCATCCAAAATCCACCGTATAACTTGAAATGCAAAAATAAAAATATTAGTATGTTGAGAACAATAAAACAAACAACCTGTTCGAAGAAAGCTCCTCTAGAATTGCTGCCACAAGCCATTGTCGTCAGTCATCGTTGCCTTGATGTGTCGCACAAGAAGGAGCACCGTTGCCTGTTGAGTCCAGGTCTGGAATTTGTTCTTCCATCCGGTGTCTGGTTTGGTCGGAATTAGCATTTTCAAGTTCCATAAGTTTTGGAGAAAATCAACTTGGGCAAATTTTGACGATTTTTGATCTAAAAACATGCACGAAGTGCTTTGATACCAAATGTAGCGGAAGATTAGACACCAATGGCTTCTTCGGGCTCAATATAGATCCAACCAATCGACAACCTCAAGAAAATAGACCCAAAAGCTCTTAACCACTCATTCTCTTCAATTGCTTTTGGTTTGCCTATGAAGGACACACAAAGGAAAGTGTAATCATAGACATAAAGGCAACCATGAAGGCAAAAGTAGGATGACAAAAATACTTGTTAAACCCAATACATGTAGGTTCCCACCCCGAACGGGGTGAGGATTACCTAATTAATCGGGTAATCAGGTCGGGTAGGGCGGGAAATTTCGCTCCGAGATAGATATGGGTAATAGGGCCCCGCCCGTTTAATATATATATATATATTTAAAAATTCAATACTTTAAGTGAAAAGAATCCATGAAATTTTATTAATTCTAATAGAAAATGGCGACTAAGATTATCTAAGGAACATAATAAATAATAAAAAACTTAATTTACCAAATATATTCAAGTAATTTAACCTTTACAAATAAATAAATTAATTTAAAAATTTAATAACTATATTATTGTTTCAGTTGAATAAATGAGGGTAATAAAATGAATTATCTGTATGGATGGCAACGAGGCGGGTGCGGGTTCGGGACAGGGCGTCCTCACCAGCCCCTCCCCTCCTTAGACGGGTCAGGGCATGGTGCGGGGACGGGGGCAACTTTTTGCCCCGTTAAATTTTTTTTTACATTTTTAAGTTTCGAGTTACGTTATTATTAGAGAATAAAATACAATTATACAAATTCAAAATGAATTTTTAACGGATGAATTGTTTAGAAATAAAATTATTTTTAACCTTTTTTTTTTCACTTCACGGGACTAGTTTGGGGTGGGGCATCATTCCCCCACGCTGCCCTTCAATGGGGTGCCCCGCCTTGCCCCACCAACCCGTTCAAGGCGGAGGGCGCGGGATGGGACGGGTACTTTTGCCATCACTAATTATCGGATTATAAAGTTTACATATTTTTCGTTTGTTATTTCTTTATTTTTTATAAATTGTAGCCACTCTAGTGGCGTGTTATTAATGAAAGAAATAAAAAAGAGTACAACATAGGAGGGGCCTAGACCTTACCTTCTGTTGATGCCAAGCATACCTCACATGTGGCCCAGGGTCCCGAGTTGGATGACTTGGCAAATTAATTATATTAAGTAGATTGGATCAATTGAATTATAAAAGCTTATCCAGGCTTGGACTCGGTCTGTTAGCCCCAGGACCAACTTGTCCCATTCCATCCTCTATATATAAATATGCAAGGTAATTTAACATTTCAAGTTTTCACTTTCTCGTCCTTCCCTCTCTCATATTTTCTCTTGCACTCCATATGTTTAATTCTGATAGTTGACTATCGAAGTGCAAACAATCACGGACGTTTTTTCTCAGCAACCTTTGCCTCTTAATAGCAAGCTCAATGTGTAGGTTGAGTTTATTTTATTTTTATTTTTTATTTTTTGTTATCCAGGTATCCACCTTATAGTGACTAAATCCTGGAGTCTACACCTTGGCCCCTCAAGTTGCAGACAGGTTAAATCGCAGGTTGTGCCCCAAACTGGCCAGTGCTCAAGAGCCCCCCAACTGATCTGCCAAAGTTTCAAGCAAGTCGTTGCCCATCTTTGCACCTTGCCTTCCAGTGGAGTTCCTGCCTTCCAGGAGAATATCTACCTTCCAAGAGCCTTCCAGGAATCGAACTCACGACCTCTGATTTGCCAACCTTAAAGCGCCTTCATCTTTGCCAGTTGGGATGTGCTCTGAGGGGCATGTGTAGGTTGAGTTTAGGTTGAAGAGGAGATGGTCGGAGTGTTAATGGCCACATAATTAACAGATTTTTGCAGTCAATAAATTGGTGCTGTCTGTGGGAATCGGTATGGTGAAGTACGAAGAAATCACTTGAGAAAAGCCAATCGAAAGGATTCCTGAAAAATATGATTCGAGATCTGAAAAACAAAAAACTTTGTAGCCGGCAGGAAGAGTTGGAAAGTCCACCGTAAACATGATGATTACGGCTATGGAAATAACTACAAAAAGTAGATCTGGAAATAACTAGAGAAATAGTTCAAGGCAATTGTAAAAGTAATTGCTGTGGGTTTGGGAGATCCAGCTGGGATCCGGGCTATCAAAACCTGCCGGCATTGAGTGTGTGGCCATGACCTCCAGCAGTAGCTGAAGATGTGAACTTGAGTCTAGATTCAGTTGCAATTTAAAGGTCTTTGTGCTTCAACTTTGTATAATTATAATTTTTACAGCTCTGTGGCTCGAATGTCAACATTTTCTCCATTGTTTGTCCTCTCTTTGTGCGCCCTCTATATTCAGAAATAAGCGTGTACATAGGCAAAAAATGGATGAGTTCAGTATCTAATAATAGCCAGCGTGACCTCTGGCGAAGGTGGACCAGGTAGCTACGGATGTGGACAACCTCTTGTTGTGGAAAGCGAAGCCATTCCAATAGGCGGTGAACCTCTGGCACGAACAGAAATTGTTTCTGCTATGATCGCAGGAGTCGTGAGGCCTCTTAAAGTGCAGTCGAGGTCTATGTGACTGGCGCAGCCATATCAGTCTTCGGCAGTAGTTGGCGAGGCAAGTGCGAGCCTCTGACACAACTGGAACAGAAACGTTTCGGCTATGATGACAGGAAGCAAGGCCTTTTGCTGATAAAAATTGTGAAGTGGTCTATATGGCCTTCGGCGAAGGTCGTCGTCTTTAATTTAGTATGTACAAAAGCTAAGATAAACAAAATCATGAAATCGACGAAATTATTAAGTTAAGCATTATAGAAAACCTATCAATACATAAATTGCATCAAACAAAGTACCAGTAATTTCTTTACACATTCAGTACATAAAATTAATATTTCAAGCGATCTATAAAAGATACAAAATACATCAACACGCATCTTCTCGATTTGTCCATATATACTTCTTCTTCCTTGACATTGGTTATATAATTTGATTTTTCCACAATCCCGAAAGTTCTCTCTACATTTCTATCTTGGCATAGTTTTTCTTTAAAAAAAAAAAAAAATCTAGAAAAAACTAGAATTAGTCGTTCAAGAGATCAATCTCATTTAGACAAAATCCACACGAAAACCTTTGAAGTATGGATGTGTACAACTATTATTTAAAAGCATTAAATCAATCAAGCTAGTGGAATCCAAGTTCTTGTTATTGCTCTTAGGTAGTCTTATCTAAGCGAGTCCTAATAAGGATCATTGGTTCTGACAAAACAATTCTAAAATTTTATTTCAAAATTGCATACGCACACAATTTTTCAGTTTCAAGTTTCTATCGCTGAAAATAACATTGGCACTCCACATTTTTTTGTTCAGCTGACATCCACCATAATCTATAGGGGCGTGCCCAGATTTTTCCCTCACAAAACGGTCCATTTCAATTTCTTCATTATTCTAGTAATATTACAACTGAGTGTTATCAAAGTATGCTGTTAGGATTTCGGGGTGACCCGAATTTTTTTGTTGAAATAATTGTAGAATTCTAATTGAAGTGCACATCAAGAGGAATTCTAGTTTGAATGCTTTGTGAAATCCTATTCAAGTTTAATTGTCAAATTCTATTTAAAGTTCTATTTTGAATCCTATTGGGAGTAGGAATTGAAGAGTTCAAATAATAAAATTTTTAGACATTTTATTTCATCTACAACTCTACTTTTAGGGATTGATTTTTCCCTATAAATATGAGGCTTCTTTGTCAATTTTGTGAGAAACAATTTTGTTGAGTTGTACTTGTTTTCTCCATATTGTTCAGTAATAAACATCGTTCCTCTGCGATTAACATTTTTTGTTCTTCTTTACTTTAAATCTTATTTTCGTGGTGTGATCATGTTTACTTCAATACGGTCATTAAATCTCATTCTAAACAATCCGGTTTGGGATCAACAAGTGGTATCGGAGCTTCCGCGCCCAACATATGCTGTAGAGGAGGATACCTAGGATCTAAAAGGGAAGTCGTAGAGTTAACCCTTGAAAAAGAAATTGTCGATGACAATGTTGGAGAAAAAAAAAAAACCACTAAGATATTACTAACACGTTTGGTTCATCTCCATTCCATGCAATGCACGACTATTTCTGATCCCAATACACATACAATCTATTGGGCAACCAGATCATATTATTACTCCATTTCAATGCTATTTGGGAAATCAAAAACAGATCGACCATTGCAAATACTCAAAACAAATACAAATTATCACATTTAATAATAAAATTGCCTTCATTAACTAATCACCAAGGAATCAGAAGCCCGACCTCTATTAGTGAATTCAGAAAGCCACAATGTCCACTAATAATACAGCAGAACATACCTAAATCTATGCCAAAGTTATAACGATTCTTGTCCTAAATAGACAAGGAGTTGGTGTCATAACCCTAAGATAAACTTTCTGCAATTGAACTCTAGACACAATAAGTTAAGGACCAAGACAGCATACTTGTCCAAATCTTTTTAAAAATTAAACAAGGGAAACTCAGTCACGAGTTAAATTCGAAAAAGCCAAAATAATCACTTTCCGCTGCCCATGAAATCGTCATACGTCACAGTATTGCTATTCTAGACGAAAATATTCAACTCTTGCAACCCACCCTTCCATCTACTTGAAGACGAATTTCTCTCGAAACATAGGATTTTCCTTCGTGATGATTGGAGCTCACTAACAAGAACCCAATCAAAAGTGAAGGAGAACAGAACATAGACAGCATAAAATAGACAAACTAAATCTGTAAGTTTCATTTGTAATGGGGAAAATAAAATGAAAACTAGAGAAAGAGGTAGAAACCAAGAAGGTGGAGTGAAGGAATTTCAGGAAAAATCAGATATAAATCATAATCGATCATGTGATGGTGATTCCCTCGTCCACCTTAGAATTAACTCACTTCTAGTGGACAAAGATGCTAAATGTAATTAAAGCAAATACTTACAAGACAAAAACATGTTTGCTCTTTACAATTTTATTGGTAAGTAAAAGACACTTAAACCCAAACTACATCGCTTCATCTCAATTTGAATTATTATTATGTTGGGTATTCCTCTTCTCCTGCGTGAAGTGATTCCATCTTATTTCCTTCCTCGTGACATCCTCCTCCTTATAAAAACCTTGTCCCCAAGGTTTGAAATCTGGAAATTTTGCTTGAATTAGTTTTGCATCTGCCCATTCTGCTTTGTCTGCTGAATCCTTGCCATTGGACTATCCATTTGAGTAACTACATAATTATGCCTCTTAATAACTTTTCTCTTATAAAACTCCAAAATTTTATTAAGTATGATAAGTAGCATAGATAGCAACATAATAACTTTTTGAGTCTATTAGTGTATCTCTAAAAAGTTTAGGACATAAGTGCAAATTAGTAAAATTATCCTGTTAGTTGAAAATTATTGGACTGCAAATGATAATATCAAGAGATTATCATTTGCGAAATGTCAAGTTTTGAGTAATTTAGCGAATTTTCAAAAGCTAAGGACTAAGTAAAAATTATGAAAATGTATAAGAATCATAATTTTAATTCTTTAGAATATTGGAGCGATCTCTCTTAATTTAATAGTAGGTTTTATTTGGTCAAACCTGAGATTGGATCCTAAATGCAAAAAGTGCTAGGTTTTAGAGACAAGAATGTGACAAGTCAAGATTATTTAGTGATGAGAAGGATCACCAGATCGTGAGGATTTTGATTTGGACATTCTTCATACTTTTGAGATGTTTAGGGACTAAAGTGAAAATATAAGTATAAAATTTTAATTTTTTTATTTATTGGGCCAAATAGTTTTATTAGAGGAGCTAGAACTATCATATCAGTAACAGGATAATTCCAGTTTAAAAACAACCCTTTCTGAGAAACCATGTTGATTGGAAATCGTAGAACTTCTTATTGTGTTTTTTGTAAACTTCCTCAAATTGTAACTTGGAAAACTGTCTTAGTGTCTTTGAAAAATGCTTTATTTCCTCCAACATCATTGTCTGGATTCCACTTTCTAAATGTTATACGTATTTGACTTTTGTGCTCTATGTTCAAAATTTTTGGTTGGCATTTGCTAGGTCAAAATAGTTTTTGTGACTCATTACGCGACCAGGAAAAAGAAACCAGCATGCTAACACTTTCTTGAATCATTTAATTGAACATTTAACATTAAGAAACTTATTTTTAGTAATGTGTCGGGTTGCTAAAATTCGGGGCGTTACTTTTCTGAAGTAGGAACAAAGGCTTCTCCTCTTTTTCTCTCGATTACCTACAGGAGGAGTATAGAGGCTCTTTCTCTCCATCCTCCCTCTTTAATAGTGACACATGGAACACACGATAAATTCTAGCCTCAGCCGGGAGTTCAAGATATTAAGCCACTTCTCTTGCTTTCTTGTGAATCTTGTGGGCCTATTGTACTTAGTAGCTAATTCCGATTGATCATTGTCATTACTGATTGCTGTTTATAGGGATGTAGTTTCAAATAGATCCAATATCCTTCATCAAGTTTCCTTTATAGTTCCACTCTAGCTCTGGCCGTTGCCAAATTCCCCTTCAGTAACTGGTCTATCTTATGTCTTTCTTGTAGAAGCTCCTCCACTGATGCTATGTTAGTCTGTTGATAGGTACCTAGAGTCAGTTGAGGCGGTTTAATACAGTACAGTGCCTTGAAAGGGCTCATCTTGATAGCTGTGTGTAGAGTTACATTATACCACAACTCTACTAAAGATAATCACTTTGCCCATTGTCTATGCTGCATATAAGTCCTATACCTTATATACTTATCCAAGCTCTGTTTGCCCATTTGATTGGAGATGGTAAGCTGAGCTTAGTTGTAATTTAGTACCCATAAACCTTGTTAGGTTTCTAGTATATTGGCAATACTTTAGACAAATGGATTGATGTAAAAGAGTTGTAAAAGTCAAAAAAATCTTTTGAAGTTGATAATATAGTCCTTAAAGGAGTCCAAGAAGTTCACACATGATCATTGGAATACAATTAGAAGTCTAAAGGATATCAAAGAGCTGCACAAGTTATGTTCCAAATTCTCAGTTGTAAATTGCAAAGCATTTTTCGCATAGAAAACATTGGAATTTGACAAGGCTATTCTACAATATTTGTATTTCTTTGGGTTATCTTTCCAACATATTTTGAATCATCTCAATCGGACATTAGAAGAGAAAGTTATGATGAAAAAACTAACTACTGCTCAACTATCGCTAGCAGCTCGCTCGAGCGACAATTGTATCCGGCCAAATCCTAGGTCATGATTTGAAGAGTTTTATATGGCCTATGACACCTATTGGCCCCCAACAATAAATACATAAGTCATGGATGATTTTTTAAAGGTTGCTCATTGTGCTTTCACATCTATAACACTTTCATATCATTGTTCAAGAGATCCAATCCGCAATTTATTGGTGAATCCATCATATTCATTCCTGTGATCTGGCAACCAACTTTTGGAAAAACATCAAGGGTCGTGAATACAAAACACCATGCTTCCTTAATCTTTTGAGGAAGGGACACTTTCATTGGGGAATTGAGAGATGTGGATTAAAGAGCAGTTACAAGCACAAGAACAGGCGATTCTTGGTGTTCCACTTGGAGAGACATTCAGCATAAAAACTAGGAGGCTGTATGAGACAATAGATTGGGCTGCAGGAGATAGATCAGGAAGTTTAGCATGCTAGAGGTATCTACGGCAGTAGATCATGAGACTGTGGCAATAGGTCTTAATGGATACAAGTGTTGAAATTGTTGTATATTTCCTGAACTGTCTATAGTGGAGGTAACTGGCTTGGTCCCGAGTTTTTCCCACGTTGGGTTTCTCCGTCAACAAATTGTGCATTGTTTACTGTTTTCCATACTATTACAATTACGGTATTCAAACATAGGGTTAATTGGATTGTATGCTTAATCATCTAGAAACTAATTAAAAGTTAGGTGTTTGCTTTAATTAGTCAATACCGCACGTAAGGTCGAACTAATCGGTAATCTGGAACGTAAATTCGGTAACTTAAAAAGTTGAATGTTATTAGAACATTCTAGATTCTTTCAAACTTGAATAACTTCAGCCAAAACCCACTTGTAAAATTTCTCTCTGTTGGATATTAGACTCTGTAGCAGGAGGACATTTAATTTTTGTATGTTTTCCATAAATACCTAGCCACTGTTGCTGCAGCGAAGGGATGTGTTAAGGCCAGAAAGTGCCCATATTTTGTGAACCTATCACCACCATCATTATGGAATTCTTACATCCAATATTTGGCAACCCTTGAATGGAACTCATTGTGGTGTGGCTCCAAGAATGTTAAGTTATGGACAAGGCTGCAATAGTCCAGGGTAGTGTACGTTCTCACTCTGACACTTCTGGCAAATATCAAACTGTAGTACTACATCCTTGATGTCTTTTTAGTGAGAATTAGAAACCCTCATTTTATTACACCAAAATCAATCAATTTGCAAAATGAAATAAAGACATGCACCTTCTTCCGCCATTGCAATAATTCACTATGATGGAAAAGCTTTATAAGGGAAAATCATATACCCTATCTTTTTTAACCTCTCTCTCTTTTTGATGGTAATTTAAAAGTCTAATGATGGCTCCCTATTTATAAAACAAAATAAGGAAAAATCAAAATTTATAAAAACTCAAATTTGTAACATGAATTTTACAGGTACACAAATTCCTAAATTGTCTTGGTCAAATTTTGGTCCTAATTATAACTCACCTCTCAGTTTGTTATCAACTCATAAATCAATGAAATATTGATCAATATTTCAAAGCATGAAGAATATCAGTAAAATCAATACATGAAACACTTGAATACGAGAAGCTTGAGAATTGAAATTAAATGCTCAAAACTAAGTTACATCGTTTGTCCCAACTATTAATTTAGTAATATATGCTTAATGGATGAAGAACACACAAATGTTTTAGAGTACATCATCGGATTTAAAGGAAAAACAAGAAAAAATATTATATTCTTGCACTAAGAATTCGCGATCTTCAATCCACATTCTTGAAACCTAGTCCCCCCCCCCGCCCCGTTCTCTTCTGCCTTGTATATTCTATTTTTCTCGGTATAAATCCTGTGTAACCATATTTTATCTCCTTTATTTGACCTAGATTAGATCTTTATTAGCGCTCCAACTGCCTAAAAAGGACCAAAATACCTAGAAAATAAAATTTACGAAACTTGAATTTCTTCACGGAATAGGCCGTGGTCAGGCCATGGTTTGCTTACACGGGCGAACCGTGGTAACTTGGTTGTTATCTGTTAATAAGTTGCAACCTCGGTTTGCAAAATACGATTGGGTTAATCCCATGATATTCAAGGAGCACAGCTTCATATCTGAGGGGTTCAACTAATAAATCATAAAACGGATCCAAGTTTTGAGTTATTTAAAAAAAGAAAAAAAAAGCAAAGGAAAATCATTATGTCTTTATTTGCTGCTAAAAATTGACTCTTGAAGAAGTTTGGCAACTACAATTTTTTATACTTTGGTTCCTAATCATGTTTTTCATACAAATTTGATCATTTTTAATCAAATCTTCAGTATTGATCTGCCAACTTTCAAAAGCATCCACGATGGTCCCAAAACTACATACTCATCTAAAATTGGTCCTTTCAAGTTTTAAAAATGTCCATAGTTCTTAAACTTTCGATAAGTTGAATTTCACTCTCGAAACTTGCAACTTCCCTCCAATTTCTCTTGTAAAGCTTTCTATCTATCTCCTACAATCCAAATAGTCTTTTAACTGCTTGAACCAACTCTAGTTGGACTCAAAAGCTTTATTTTTGCTCCAAATACATTCCATGTTAGATTTTACTTACAATTATAATATTTATTACTTATTTAAGTAGAAATTAGCTCAATTTACAAATATAATTAAATTTATAAGCCCGAATTAGCGTTCAAAACACACTTATCAGTTAGTAAAAAGGTTAGTAGAGAGTCGAATATGCGATTTAGAATTTTTGGTTTTTATCAGATCACGTTCTTTTATGACAAAGACTTGCAAGTGTGCAAGAAAATTCACAATTAACAATCAATGCAAATACACCACTTGGAAGACTTCAATGGTCTCCCAAATTGTGTACCGTATTTATTTCTGGCCTTGTCATATTAAAGTCGTCTTCTGGCATATTGTATTTGCATGCGTACTATATAGTGCATTTCTATCAAGAGCATTATTACTCACTATAACAGCCAACCATGTTATTATTTTCAAAGAAGATGTTAAAGAAAAATCGTATCAACTTTCTTTCGCTCTTGTTTTCTTTCTTCTTAATCTTTACTAGTTTCATTCAACTTGGAACACCCACAAGGACCACAACCCTTGAGTTCCAGACCAGTGGCAAATCCGAACTACTCGGCAAGTGCTTCATAATCTTTCTTTTTTACTTCTCATTCATTCTACATGATCTGAAAAAATTAAGGTCATTCCAGCTTTTCTTTGGGTTGAGACTTTTTATCAATGTTTATGTCTTTTTCCTCGTGCCTTTTATACTGATGGCTATGTTTGTGGATACAATTCGCCATATGCTTGCAACCTAAAAATCCTAATTTTTGTAGTAATTAGTCTAAAACTTTAAACTTTAACCCTAAAAAAATAACATTGGTTCTTACCTTTGTACATCTCACCTTACATTTGCATCTCAAAGGTTATTATATGTCAACGTTTACAATTTGAGCTTTTTATAAATCAAAAATTTCGAACGGATTGTAATATAAATTGATGAATCAAAGCGTTCATTCTCTTGCAATTCAAGCTTTTTACTTTCTTATATTATTAATAAACTTAAGTGATTGTTTTAATTTTTTTCATAACGCGTGACAATTTAATTTGATATATTCATTGCTTGCACTGTGTTGTACCTTTTTGTTATTATGGGTTCGTGGTTCTCCTTTTAAATATTTATTTTTCATTTTTTATACAACACAAAGCGAGTTCAATATGCGGACTATAATTTTATGATATTATATTAGCTATGTATTTAATTAGTATTTTTTTATATCAGTTCGTTTTACAAGTAGAAGAATTCAAGCATTGTTCATGATTAAATTATATGCCCAGTATGCATCTCTTAGAGATCGAATAAGATTTATTAAGAAAGTAATTTTTTCTCAAATTATAATTTCATTTTTGAATTTTTTTATTTTCTCCTATTTTGGTGACTTTTAGAATCTAATACTTTGCTTTTTGAAATTTTTTTTAACTTGATTTTCTCCATTGCACATATATTTTTTGAGTAGGAGCATATTAGGTATATGTACCAAAAGAGTCTATGTGAAATATTAATTAAATAAATACATATAAAAATGTTATGGATAGTATTGAAATTGAATCGAAACGGACTGTTCGGGGTTGGATTTGGTTCCAATATTTACGAAGACTCGAATGGTTCCATTTGTGAAGTACCCAAAGCATAATAGATGGTTCTGGGTATTGAAATGCTAGGACTGACCCACCCAATACCCAGACCTAAGATAAGGTGAGCATTGTGTGAGTATAAAAATGAAATTCCTCTTCTAGTAAAAATGATTTACATCGGTGTGTTCAAGAAAAGTTTCATCTTTCCATTAGTCAAAAAGATTTGAAACAGTTATGATTTTATATTTTTGTTGGACCTCAAAGAATTTCAAAAAAAATTATTATCTTATGCATTTAATGGGGTTATTAATTTAGTATGCTAGCTTAAGTTGGACCAAAGAATTTTATTATTTAAGCAAGATTATTCATTTATCAAACATCCATTTATTGAGATATTACTATAGTAGTAGGTGACGCATGTGCCAGGTGGAACCTTCTATAATATTGGTCACTAGATCATCAACAACTTCCCGAAAGTGAGGTCCCACTTTGACCTGATAATTCTTGATATGGCTAATGATTTCTCACTTGATGGATACGTCCCATATACCCTTTCACGATACTTCCATCCCTTCCAGCAAGCCTTCTGGTTATAGAAACATAGCTACCTAGTTCATCTCTTATTGGGCACTCTCCAATCTGGAGTTCGTTGATATAGGGAGATCCACCGAACTTTAGTTTCCGCTAGATCATAAACTATCGTCCTCTTTCTCTGTCTACCTCTGCATCAAATAATTGAGACCATGTGTCAGCCTTATCAACCACACTGGCTGCATCCCTATCTTGTTGGTTCTAATGAGTCTCCATGATGTGGTGTAAAAGGAATTAGACTTATGAAAAAGTGGGACCGACGCAGACAGAGATAAACAATTTTTCAATTTTTTAAGAAATTTTGAAGTTGTCCATTTTTTACGAAATTTTAGTCAAATTTGATTGGAAACAGATCAATGAACAAGACTCGGTTGCTTTGTTCTTGACGTAGGGCCGATTTCGAGCAAATTCCTTTGTTTAGGCCTTTGTTTATACATTTTTCATTTTTTTGTAATTTTTGTTTTGGTTATATCTCAATCAATTTATATCGGATTTAAATTTCGTTTGTCAAAGGATAACCCTTAAGATTAGGACTTTCAATTTTATTCTTTATCTCAATTTTTTCCATTTTTGGGGAAAAAATCTTTTTTATTTATTTATTTTTTATTTTTTAATTTTTTCAAATGTTCTTAGGGTTTCATTATATAAAGCCCCCATTTGGCCCCTTTAAAATTCATCAATTTAATTTAAATTAAACTTTCTTCTATTTTCAACCACACAATTTTCAATAAAATAATATTTCACACAAATCGAAAACTTTTCATACTTTTACAACAATTCATTTTTCAAAAAACACTATTCCCTCAATTAGTGTGAAGCAGGGGTAAAGCATTGTAAGCCCTTTATGGCCCCATTGATTGACAGAAATAAAATTTTTCCATGAGTTTTTTCATCCTGTTAGGTTTGTTCATTTTTTCTATGACCTTCCACTATGTCACTCAACCCGTAGGTTAGTTCCTAAAATATTGGTTATAATCAATTTGGTCACTGAGATTACTAGATCATGCACTGTGTCCCTAGAAAGATCCACCTCAATCCTCCTGCTTATGCTCAACATGCTTACAAAGAACACAATAACTTGGCCACATTTCAACTACAATTTCTCGCTAAAAGCTAAATTCCTTCCAGTTCTATTCGTATGCAATCTATATAGACTTTGGGATCTCCATAGAAAGATAATCTCAATACATAAACAGGCAACAGTACTTGGCCTAATTTCTTGTGCCGTGGATTCATCCATACGCAGAGGGCGACAAGTGGAGCTGGCAATAAACTTTAGGGAAGGTTTTTCAAACTGGAAGATAGGGAGTTGGGGAAGATTAATCCAAACGGTGACATGAAAATTCAATATTCCGGTCTAAAGTGAATATCCCATTTTAAATCCTCATTATAAAATATTCATTATAAGTTGAAGGGTTGATCTACAATCTGATGAAATTTTAATAGCATTCTTTTTCATCATAATTTTCATCCACATTCTTTTGTGATTAATTTAGCCCATGTTTTTTATGGATATTATTTGAAAACTCTTTTTTCTACGTACTTAATTTCCAACCATAAATTCACATAATGAAATATTCTGCACGTAAATTCAAAGCATTTTCCTACTTTGTAACCACACATTCTCCTAAAAATCACTGTTTAAAACATTGATTTTCCAAAATAATGGTTATCAAAAAGGGCTTAGTATGTACAAAAGCTACGGCAACCAAAATCTTCAAAAGTGACGAAAATATGAACTTAAGCATTAGAGAAAACCTATCAACACATAAACTACATCAAACAAAAGTACTTGTAATTTCATTACGCATTAGGTGCATAAAATTAATATGTCGAGTGATCTATAAAAGATACAAAATGCATTAATGCACAACTTCTTGATTTTGTCCACATGTACTTCTTCCTTGACACTGGTTATATATTTTGATTTTCCCCAATTCCAAAAGTTCTCTCTACAGTCCATGTCGGCATAGCTTTTCTTTTAAGAAGAAAATCAAGAAAACAACTAGAATTAGTCATTCAAGAGATAAATCTTACTAAGACAACATTATAAAAATTCCATATGAAAAACCAGTGAAGTATGTATGTGTACAAAATTTATTTAAAAGCATTAAATCATCAAGCTAGTGGAATCCAAGTTCTTGTTATTGCTGTTAGGTATTATTAGCCAAGCAAGTCCTAATAACAGATCATTGGTTTGGACAAAACAATTCTAAAATATCATTTCAAAATTGCATACATACCCAAGTTTTCTATTTCAAGTTTCTTTCGCTAAAAATAACATTGGCAGCGTCTACATTTTATTTTTTCAGCTGACATCCACCATAATTTATAGGAGGGTGCCCATTTTTTCCGCAACGACAGTCCATATCAATTACTTCGTTATTCTAGTAATGCTACAACTGAGCATTATCAAAGTATGCTGCAGAGGAGGATATCTAAGATCTAAAAGGGAAGTCGAAGAGTTAAGCCTTGAAAGAAAAATTTTCTCCGATGATAATGTAGTTGAGAAAAACCCACTAAGATATTACTACTCTATTTCAATGCTATTGGGGAAATCAAAAACAAATCTACCATTTCAAATACTCAAACAAAATCAAATTATCAAATTTAATACTAAAATTGCTTTCATTAACTGATCACCAAGGACTTAGAAGCCGGACCTTTATTAGCGACTTCAGAAAGCCAAAATGTCCACCAATAATACAGCTGAAAATACAAAAACCTATGCCAAAAATTATAACGATTCTTGTCCTAAATAGACAAGAAGTTGGCGCCATAACCCTAAGATAGAACTTTCTGCAATTGAACTCTAGGCACAATAAAAATTAAAGACCAAGACAGCATACTAGTCCAAATCATTTTAAAAATTAAACAAAAAAAAAAAAAAAGAATAATGCGTTAAATTCGAAAAATCCAAGATAATCACTTTCCGATGCCCATGAAATAGTCATACGTCAGATTATTGCTATTTCAGATGAAAATATTCAACTCTTGCAACCCTTCCATCTATAGAAAACAACAAACCAATATGTTAAATCTATCAAAAGAGGAGAACAAACTGATGAAGAACTAATATTATAAATCTATCGAAGGAGAGGAACACATGGTTGTGAAGAATGGAGGAGCCTCCAAACTTAGAGCAAATATATGAGATTACAATGAGCTTAAATACTACAAAACAAAGGAAATTTAAAAGATTAAACTACCCTTAACCTAACATATTTATTACATTAACATCCCCCTCAAACTCACGATGCTACAACAAAAAGCAACGGGAGTTTGTCAACCAAGAAACGAAAACAATGAACCGGGTGTAACTTCATGAAGAAGTAAACAAGCTGCAACGAAGAACAACGAATGGTAGGGAAATGATGCCAGACTGCAGATGATGGCAGACCAAATGACAATCAA
Organism: Olea europaea var. sylvestris; assembly: GCF_002742605.1. Taxonomy (NCBI): domain Eukaryota; kingdom Viridiplantae; phylum Streptophyta; class Magnoliopsida; order Lamiales; family Oleaceae; genus Olea; species Olea europaea. Next base: position 36,820 of record NW_019267893.1, read on the forward strand.
TATCAGTATGCTTTGTGCACTCATGGAATACTCAATCGTGAGAAATCTAAATAGCAATTCAATCTACAAGCCAAACGCAAACGGATGCAAATTTCAAATACCAGATACATCAAACCCACACCAAACCAAATTCCAAATGAACTGGACATAGACGAAACCAAATTCTCAATCCCATGAACTGGGCACATACCAGATCAAATTTCCGATCCCATGAACTGGGCAAATACCAAACCAAATTTTCCCAAATTTCCAATCCCATGAACTGGACAAACACCAAACCAAATTTTCAATCCCAGGACTGGGCATACACCAAACCAAATTTCCAATCCGTTTATTGTCTTGTAATCCAACCCAAATTATCAAGTTTCTACCATCATCACCATAGCTTGAATAATTTGTCCAATACATTAATAACAGCCCAAACCAATCACCCCACAAAAGAAACCAAAATGCTGTCCAAACAAATTTTACCCAAAATCAGCCCATACATAAAATCACGCTTAGAATTTTTTTTTTTTTTTAAAGGAACATAACTGATTAATTCTTGCAAAAATCCCACAACAATGTTTAGTTCATCTCTCTTAACAAAAGCATCAAATTTGAAGACTTGAACAGGGCAACAAAATCACAAACTACTTATCACTCCAAACTATATCTAGACAATAGCATTGGTAGCACTCGCAATTCTAGATAAGAAAAGATCCAAAATGAGAAGCAAGAAAAGTTCCCACATATCATAGACCCAATTAATCACAAGCATAAAATTCACAAAATCCATAAACCCAACATCATAGCCCAACTTATTACCTCCAAGCCCAACCATCCATATAATGCAGCGCAAACAGTATTACAGGTTTCGGTCTTGCGTAATATAGAAAATGAAAGATTGTTTTAATTCGCTTAAAAGAAGCACCTTTGAACAACAGAAACCAAAATGGCATATTCACAAGCAGTCAAAATACTCATTTCTCTAGCTTTCTACTCCCATTCTTTATTTCCCTAATTAGCAGCGCTCTCGAATGAAAACAAAAATCGTTTTGTAAGCAGAGAGAGGGGAGGAGGTAAATTTACGGCGATAAAGAGATCGAAGGAGGACGACAGTCGTCATTTGAGAAGAGAGCTTTTCAGTGATTTCCTCTCCTTCCTCTGCGTGAACATATCAAAAAATTTTGACCACCTGGCGCGCAGCCTTGTGCCACTTGCCGGAGAATGGAACCTTGCAAGTTTAACCCAAGATTAACCCGCTCTGATACAATGTAGAAAACAACAAACCAATATGATAAATCTATCAAAAGAGAAGAACAAACTGATGAAGAACTAATATTATAAATCTATCAAAGGAGAGGAACACACGGTTGTGAAGAATGGAGAAGCCTCCAAACTTAGGGCAAATATATGAGATTACAATGAGTTTAAATACTACAAAACAAAAGAAATTTAAAAGATTAAACTACCCTTAACCTAATATATTTATTACATTAACACCATCTACATGAAGATGAATTTATCTTGAAACATAAGATTTTTGCTTCGTGATGATTCGAACTCACTAATAAGAACCTAATCAAAACTGAAGGAGAACAGAGCATAGTCAACATAAAATGGACAAACTAAAATCTGTAAGTTTCATTGATAATGGGGGGTGATGTAGAAACAGAGAAGATGGAGTGAAGGAATTTCAGGAAAATTCAAATATAAATCATAATCGATCATGTGACGGTGATTACCTCCTCTAACTCAGAATTAACTCACTTCTAACGGACAAAGATGCCCAATGAAACTAAAGCAAACAGTTACAAGTTGTTCATTACAATTTTATTAGTATGTAAAAGACACTTAAACCCAAACTACATTGCTTCCCCACAATTTGAACCTCTTTTAAGCAGTGTATTCTTCTTCTCATCCTGCACCTAGTGGTTTCGTCTTATTTCCTCCCTGGTGACATCCTCCTCCTTATACAAGCCTTGTCCTGAAGGTTTAAAATCTGGAAATTTGGCTTGAATTAGTTTTGCATCTGCCCATTCTACTACGTCTACTGATAATCCTTGCCATTGGACTATCCATTCGAGCAAGTACACGATTATGCCTCTTAATAATTTTTGGCTTTGTAAAACTCCAAAATTTTACAGAGTATGATAAGTAGCATAGATAACAATTTAAGAAGTTTTTCAGTCTATTAGCATATCATTAAAATGTTTAGGACCCTAGTGCAAATTTGTAAAATAATATTGTTAGTTGAAAAATATTATTGGACTGCAAATAATAATATCAAGAGATTATCACTTGCGAAAAGTCAAGTTATGGGTAATTTATCGAATTTTAGAAAGTTCAAGGACTAAAGTGAAAATTATAGAATCACAATTTTGAGTCTTTAGAATATTGCAGAGATCTCTCGTAATCTTAATAGTAGGTTTTATGAGATTAACCCAGAGGTTGGATCCTTAATGCAAAAATTGGAAATTTTTAGGTATTGGATTGAAGATGGTGAGAAATATATTTTCAGATGAGAATGTGACAAATCAAGATTATTCAGTGATGATAAGGATCACTGCTATATGATTTGAGCATTTTTTATACTTTTGAGATGTTTAGGGACTAAAGTGAAAATATTTTATAAATTTCTTATTTTTATTTCATTGGGCCAAATAGTTAATTACCATAGGAGTTAGAATGATCATATCAATATCAAGATCGTTCCTAGAGTTAATTGAGGTGGTTTAATATAGTAAAGTGCCATGAAAGGACTCATCTTGATTGTTGTGTGTAGAGTTACATTATACCACCGCTCTGTTTAAGAAAATCACTTTGCCCATTGTCTAGGCTGCATGTAAGTCATATACCTTAGATACTTATTCAAGCAATGATTTAGTCTTTCAATTTGCCCATCTGATTGAAGATGGTAGGTCGATCTTAGTTATAATTTAGTACCCATAAGCCTCCTGCCAAAACTCACTTGTAAAAAAGCTGTCTCTATTGGAGACTAGACTCTGTATTAGGCCATGTAATTTTCTATAAATACTTTAGCCAATGTTGCAGCAGTAAAGGGATGTGTTAAGGCTGGAAAGTGCCCATATTTTGTGAAAACATCGCCACAACCATTATGGAATTCTTACCTCCAGTATTCGGCAATGGATGAGGCTGCGATGGTCCAGAGTGGGGTACGTTCTCGCTCTTGTGCTTCTGGCAAGTTTCAAACTGCAGTACTACATCATTGATGTCTTTTTAGTGAAAATTAGAAACATTAATTCTATTCCACCAAAATCAATAAATTTGCAAAAAGAAATAAAGACACGCAAGATTTATAGAAGTTTATCTTAACGTGAGACTACATTCTTTTCCGCCGCTACAGTAATTCACTATGATGAAAAAAGTTTATAAGGCATGCTTGAGTTGTGATGCCAATTTTGGGATTATAACTCAAACAGTGGGCTATGATGAAAGTGGGTTCAGGCCCAATAATTTAGATACTACACTCCAGTGCCCGATAACACATTTGGTGAACCCAAGAACTCGAGCCTAGCTAAAGGCCACGTGTGCTGTTCCAGGATTGTTAGATCCCTAAGATTATATCTATGGTTGGATGGCTTGTATATAAATAGTTGTGCCTTATGGGTTGCCTAGCTGAACGATTGTTTTCTTCAGTCTCTTGAACTCTCTAGAAATCCTAGACTTTCTGGTTGCTTTCTCCTTCGTCTTCTTAGAGTTCCCTTGAAATCTTCTATGATTTGGGGCTATTCTTTCTGTGTGATCGAGTGAATCTAAGTGATTCTTTGTGAAGTGAGAGGGTTGATATATGGTTTGGGAGTTTCTGTTCGGTCTTGTTGAAGTATCTACGTTCGATGTTTCCTTTGTGGGTTTTGGGGCTTTCTCGGGTATTTTACTAATGTACAGAAGGGTACAATGAATTTTTATGAGCCCATGAGTCGATGACATCTTGTGTCAATGTTTGATTTGAGTCTATAATATTTTACAGTGATTTTTCCGAATATACTTTTGTGTATTCTTGGGTTCTTGACATAATAAGGCAAAATCGCACATCCTTTCTTCTTTATGGTAACTTAAAAGTCTAATAACGGCTCCTATTTATATGACAAATTAAGAAAAAAGAAAGTTACAAGGACTCAAATTCCTAAACTGTCCTTAGCAAAATTTTGGTCCGAAAGGTTGCACGTTGCCACCAGGAGGTCAATCCACGTACTGGCTCTGTAATGCGGCAATCATTAGGCTCCAAATCTTAACAATTTTAACATTCCATGCTACAGAAGTTTAACTTAGTTGTGTAACTAGTTATTTTCTATCTAGAATGACCCCCTCCTCGAGGAATGGATATTATCAATCAACTATTCTCTGATTTAACTTCTTGATCCCACATATATATTTTACCCTTACACCTCAGCGGCCCATTCTGATGCAAATAGTCTGCCTCTCCTTCTGGAAGGATTGATGGACAGTGACCTGATCTTACTTCAGCTAGCTTATGATAATTGTAACTGTCTATCACTTCTTGGACCCACAATGGGGTTATCATGGTAATGGCAAGTCTTTGCACCCGTCTTTTTCCCCTTCAAGAAAATGCATTAGTCATCACTTCCTCTACTCCCTTTTTGTACTATATCGCATAGCTAATTCCCAAAAAGTTTATTTAGCCATTTGTGTTGGAGATGTGTGGTAATTATTTGCTCAATAGGTACTAAATTAAACGACTGGTGATCAGTTTTGATGATGAAATTGTGTCCCTCCAGGTAAGATAGCCACTTTGCCCACAACAATGACTAGTGTTAACAACTCTTTCTCATATATAGATATCCCCTTATTCATTGTGCTTATGTTTTTGTGTATATAAGCCAAAGGGTCTTTTATTTTGCATTGACAGCCCCAATCCCCATCTCAATGAGAAATAGTTGCTCAAAAAGGGGAAGAGCTAATGGTAATGTACTCTGGCTACTTTAAGTTTGTGAATGCCAATTCAGATGCCTCAATCCACAAGATGTTGTCCTTCTTTAATAGTTCAATAAAAGGTAGAGGCCCATCACATTCAAAAATTTCATGTAATAACCTGTCAAAATCCTAGAAACCCTCTCTGTTTCTTGGCAGCCTAGGCCATGTTCCATGGCCTCTACCTTCTTAGGATCGGCAGCTATCCCCTCTACAGTAATTATATGGCCTACGTATTCAACCTTGGTTTGGCTAAAGGAGCAATTACTCCTTGTTGCAAAAAGTTGGTATTTCTTCGGTATGTTAAGGGCCACCACAAGCTGATTAGCTATGATTACTCAAATTAGGGCTATAAACCAATATATCATCAAGAAGTGCTAAGACATCTTTTGACACTCATCCTTAAACACCTTCATCATACTTTGGAAAGTAGCAAGTGCATTGTTAAGGCTAAAGGGCATTATCTTGAACTCATAGAGGCCTTATGTGTCTTAAAAGGAGTCTAGTGGACATCCTTGCAGGTTATCCGTTGGTATAAATATTGTAAGTGTATGATGTCAAGTAACCAGTTCTAAAGTAGATCTAAAGAGTCTGAATTATCGTGAAGCAAAACGCGAAGAAAAAGTGAACTTTTTCGAAGCAATATCTGGACATGAAAGATTATAAAGTGTTGCTAAATTAACAGGGCCACGTATTGTCATGAGCCCTATTCATTTAGCATTATTCAAGATTATATGTTGGTCTTACTCATATTCAGATTTGAGGTCAAACGGAGGTTGTATGGGTTAGAAGGGTGGGGGAGGGGGGACGAAGTTGGTGACATGAGGTGGACAATGCCTAGCCATGTCATGAGGTAGTATGACTTTCTCTCATCATCCATTTCGAACTAAAAAATGTACACCTCAATCTCTTCATACGGTTTAATCACCAACTCATTTTTAGCAAACGATAAAATCGAAGTATTGTTGTCAATTTCGTCTCATTTAAAAGCTACTAAATTTTTGGCCTGTTATGATTAATTTCTCGATATTTTCATGCTTATCTTCTTTAATTGAAGCTTCTTGAGTTCAAAGTCCGTATCCAAAACTTTTACCAAAGAAATAATGACATTTTCATGGAAAGTCTTCTCCTCTTGTTGTATTTGTTGGAAGTCCGATGGACATGATTCCATTAATTGATGTCCATTAATAATTGGCGGAAGAAATAATCCCACAGGAAAATCATGACATACATCAAAGTTTGGTGAGAGAAATAATGCAACATTCAAGTCACCTAGGACAATATCATCAAGTTCACATTCCTCTTTTATATATCGTAATTACTGTCCTATGATGAAATCTCCCACATGCATATCCCCTCATCAATTTCTTAAGTTGCCAATTGTTGTTGCTGTATGATGAAGTAACATACAAACATTTTGTTAAAGTCAACCATAGTCATTTGTTATCCTGCTATTTTTGGTCTTTTTTTATCCAAAAAAAAAGAAAATATAAAAAACAAACTAAAATGAAAAAAAATATATATAAATACATGTAGAAATTCGAATTAGTGCTAAAATTAGTCGAACCTAAAGTAATAATTCTTGACAACGGCGCCAAAAACTTGTTACGAAAAAACTTTTAGTTTGAAATACAGCAAATGCACAGTTTGTTAACAAGTAGTAAAATAAATTTTGAGTCCAAATATTGTACCCACAGAGATCATGACCATTCCTCATACTTATAAATTTGACATACTTATTTGACAAATAATTTCAATATTTAATTTAAGTCAATCAAATGCTCAATATTTTATGGGTCTCAAGTGGTTATAACTAACTCTCTCATAATCCTAGTGAAATACATACCGAGCGTTGGATTGACTTAAATTAAATTTCACGATTATTTATCAATAAGTATGTCAAATTTATGAGTAGGAGTAACGAGCGTGTTTTACTCACGAGTTTAAGCAAATTTTAACTTGATTGTAAGCTAGATTTTGCGAGTATTGAACGTTTTTAATGTGTTTGTTAATGTTGTTTTAGAGAATTACTGAGATGGGCAAAGACATGAAAGAATTCATCAAATAAAGCTATTGGCATGGATCGAAAAGAACTTGTGGATAAAGGGGCAAAAGAGGCAAAGTAAAATTGTTCGATTCGTGGTGCCAAGGGAGGAAAACATCGAAAAATTCACCATTTGGAGCAGTGATTGGAAGAAGAAGAATATTTTGGCTGAAGATTGATTTTTTCTTCTACATCTATACTACAAAATCTGGTGATGTATTCTATGACGATCTATTGTTTTTCTTTTTTCATTATGAATGGCTAAATTTCTTGTTAGGGCGAATAATGTAACTTCATTGAGATCCTTTATGTCTTTTAGTCAAGATTTTTGTTATTTACTCTTTCATGTGTTGATTTTAATTTGAGTTTAATGCATTGAATTAATTGATCACTAATTTGGTGATTTTGTGAATTCTTTATGAATCGAGAGGTGAGTTTAGAATTTAGATCATATAGTAAAATCCAGTAAATTGATATAACGTGTAGAGATACCTATACTAATTATTACGATCACAAGTGAATTTCTAGAACCAAGATTTTCTTCAACTAAAATTGATTTGCATAGAGATATTGAATTGAATTAGTTAAATAGACTCAATAAGAACTCGAGAAGGATAAATTGAATACAAACAGGAATTCAACTGACCATTACAATAGATATGAATATTGATTTAAGATGTAAAGATGATCAATTGGTGAAATTATTCTGCCATAATATTTGTTTATTATTTAATCTATAAAACAATTGTGTGTCCATCCACATATTTTTATGCATTTAAATCTAAAACAAATCATACAAATCTTTATTTGTTTTGTCAAATAGTAGTTGGAGAGAAATTAAATTAAGTGCTAAAGTATAGTTCTCATTGGAATGATAACCCCGACTCTTAGATTCACTTTATCACTTATTACAATCCGTATACTTGCGGATATAAAATTTTCAACAATTTTTTGACGTCATTGCTGGGTACTATTACTTTTAGTCTTAATTTAATTTATTTTTAATTGTCATTTGATTTGTTTATTTTCTTTTATTACAGAAAAAATATTGTTCATTATATGCTTCGTACCCAAAGTGACAATCTTGAACCGTAACGTACCTTCATACAAAGATGCAAAGAAGCAAACAAAAACAACATCAAATGGTTGACAATCAAAACAACCCTATTCCTATATAGTCAATTGGACAAATGAGAGATCAACAACAAGAGCAATGAGAAATAAATGAAAGAGACTTGCTAGTTTCAATGTTCTTAACACCTATAGCAGTGATCATGCATTCCAGTATAGTGCATCCAAATTTTAGAGTGACCAATTTTCGGATTAAGGTAGTGTGGATCAATTTGATGAGCAATACTCTGCAATTTTACAGGCTATATCATGAGAATCTAAATATACATATATCTATATTTATCAGGAATTGTCAGAATCGTCATGCTCCTTGGATTAATGAGGAAAATATAAAGCTACATTTATTCCCATATACACTGAGAGATGCATAATTGGAATGGTTTGAACCCAATGGGAGGAGTTGATCAGAAAATTCTGCGACAAATTCTTCCCACCAGCTAAGGTAACAAAAATCAAACTGAAAACTCAAACCTTCCAACAGAGAGATGGAGAGAGCTATCACCAGGCATAGAACAGATTTTAGAAGCTGATGGGAAAGTGTCCAAATCATGGGATCACTATTGAAAATCAAGTGAAATATTTCTACACGAGACTTTCACCGCTATCCAAATTTAAAGTGGATTCCTCTGCAGGCGAATCGATCATAGGAAAATCAGTACAACAATGCATGGTTTTGTTTGACTTGATTGCCACGACTCATTCAATGTTCTCATCAGAAAGAGTGGTACCTTCAAAAGCAACTATAATATATGAATTAGACAGCACATTTACCAATGCCCAAATAGTAGCATTAACAAAACAAGTAGAGTTATTGGTGAGGCCACAAACAAAAGAAGCACATGCTATGATGGCTGGTCCATCATGTGAAAAAAATTGGGGCTAATCATCTGACATAAAACTGCACATCTATGGGCTTTCCAGCGGAACAAGTCAACTTCATTTAGAATGACTCTCGAAATTTTGAACCATTTGCATAAACATATAACCCATGATGAAGACAACACCCAAACTCCTGATGCTTGGATAATCAGCAAGAGAATAGTTCAAATAATGCCCGGCAAGAGAAAAAAATCAAGTTTGTGGAGATATTCAACCAGTACATACAGAAGACAGATAAGGTGTTCCAATAATTGACACATAATTTTCAGAATCAACAAGCATCCATCAGGAACCTGAAGACATGAATTGATTAGATAGCTTAATAGCTTGCAGAACGCCCATAAGGGTCATTGCCAGGCAACAATGGTTGATCTAAAAGGGTAAGTGCCAACTATTACAACCAGTAGAGTACCACTTTCAGATATACATATGAAGATACTTGAAAGAAAAGATAATGTGGTAATGGTTGAAGAGGCTAATAAAGAAGAAAAGTCTGTACCAATCACTAGCGAGGAAGAAGAAATGAAAGAAACATCTGCAGTGAGAGCACCAAGCCCCATAAAAGCTTATGTGCTACCAATTACCTTTCTTTAAAGGTTATAGAGAAAGAAGTTAGACAAGTAGTTTGCCAAGTTTATGGAGATTTTCAAGAAACTGTACATAAATATCCATTTTGTAGATGCAGTAGCTCAAATGTCCAACTATGTAAAATTCTTGAAGGAGATTCTATCCAACAAAAAAAAGCTGGAAGAACACTATCTGTATGAACAAGAGTGCAGCGTAATTCTCCCGAAAAAGCTACCTCCTAAGCTAAAGGACCCAACCCAAAGAGTTTCACTATTCCTTGCACAATTGATTCTAATTATTTTGAGCATTCCTTATGTGATTTAGGTGCCAATATTAACTTGATGCCTTTCTCTATTTACAGGTCTCTTGGATTGGAATAAGTAAAACCTACAATAGTCTTCTTACAATTAGCTGTCAGATCAATAAAACGATCAAAGGAAATTATTGAAAATGTGCTAGTTAAGGTTGACTTCTTGGCTGATTTCATAACTTTGGACATGGAAGCGGATTTAAATATCCCTTGATCTTGGAAAGACCCTTCTTGGCTATCGAGAGAGCGCTTATCGATGTTTATGGCAGAAAGATAATTTTGCGGGGGGACAATGAGCAAGTCATATTCAATGTGTTCAAGGCAATGAAATATCAATTAACTTTAGGGAAGCTTGTGGCTGAAACATTTGAGATAGAACATCCAACAATTCTATGTGAAGCAAAAATTGTACCATCGGAGGCAGCAAGTGCAGAAAGAACAGAATGTGTTATGCATTTGGCTGAATAACCAATTGGAAGGAGACATTAGCAGTATGAGTCTCTTGGTGACAAACCTTCACCACCGGTACCTTCAGTGGAGAAGGCTCCAACTCTTGAACTAAAGCCCCTACCATCACATCTTCGTTTTACATACTTGGGAGACTCTACAACACTTCCACTGATCATTGTAAATGATATGATAGAGGAAGATGAGAATAATTTGTTGGAGGTACTTAGAAAGCACAAAATTGCAATTGGATGGACAATAGCTAACATCAGAGAAATTAGTCTGATTCTTTGCATGCAAAAATTTTTAATGGAGGACAATTCAAAGCCATCATTGAAAAGAAGTAGTGTGAAAAGAAATACTGAAATTGCTGGATACACGGATAATCTACCCCATATAAAATAGCTCTTGAGTGAGTCCAGTTCATGTGCCTAAAAAGGGTGGAATCACATTAGAGAAGAATGAAAATAATGAGCTGATACCAACATGGTAAGTGGCAGGGTAGAGAGTGTTTATAGATTACAAGAAGTTGAACAATGCCAACGAAAAAAGATCATTTTCAATTGTCTTTCATTGATCTGATGTTGGAAAGGTTGGCAGGTCATTCTAATTACTGTTTTCTAGATAGATATCCATGGTACAATCAAATAGTTATTGCTTCAGAAGACCAAGCGAAAACAACATTTACATGCTCCTACGGAACTTTTGCATTTAGAAGGATGCCTTTTGGTCTATACAACGCACCTTCAATCTTTCAACGGTACATGATGGCCATATTTTCTGATATGGTGGAAAAGTACATTGAGGAGTTCATGGATGATTTTTCAGTGTTTGAAGATTTTTTCTATGACTGCTTGCATCGGTTATCTCTCGTGTTGCAAAGGTGTGAAAGGAAGAATTTGGTGCTAAATTGGAAAAAATGTCACTTCATGGTTAAAGAGGGAATTGTACTGGGCCATAGGATTTCTGCACAGGGTATTGAGGTAGAAAAAGCCAAGATATAGGTGATTGAAAACTTGTAGCCACCTAATTTAGTTAAGGGCATCAGAAGCTTTCTGGGACATGCATGGCTTGTTTGAGCCACATTATTTTCAAAAAAAATACATTCTTCAATAGTGATTTGATATTATTTAAACCACACATTCTTCAATAAAATAATATTACACGTAAATCTAGAACTTTTCCTTATTTTTTAACTATACATTTCCCATTGATTTGACATGAATAATGCATTTTTCCTAAAATGTGGCTTGAACATGGGCGCAGAGTTTTATAGAACATTCATTTAAGACTTTTCAAAGATTACAAAACCGCTATGCAATCTGCTAGAGAAGGATGTGCCATTTAATTTTTCTAATGAGTGTTTAACAGCTTTTAACACTTTGAAGGAAAAGTTGACATCTGTACCTATAATAGTGGTACCAAATTGGGAACTACCTTTCGAGCTCATGTGTGACACTAGTGATTTTGTAGTGGATATAGTGCTAGGCCAACGCAAAGGAAAAGTATTGCATGTTGCCTACTGTGCTAGCAAAATATTGACAGATGCTCAGATCAACTATGCAACAATTGAAAAGAAAATGCTAGCGGTAGTTTTTGCATTTGACAAATTTTGTTCTTATCTAATTGGTTCAAAGGTGATAGTCTATATAAACCATGCAGCTTTGAAGTATTTGCTTGAGAAGAAGAACGCAAAACCCATGTTGATTCAGCGGGTTCTGTTACTGTAAGAGTTTAATATCGAGATTCGTGATAAAAAAGGAATAGAAAACTAGGTAAAGACCACTTATCGAGGTTAGAGCAGTCAAAAGAGTCAGATGAGGTGGATGTCAATGAGATATTTTTAGGCGAACAATTATTGCAGTTGGATAAAGCAACGTGGTATGCAGATGTTGTCAATTACTTAGCTAGTGGCTATGTGGATCCAGACCTTACATACCATCAGAAGAAGAAGCAGCTACATGAAGCTCAATTTTGTTATTGGGATGACCTAAATTTATACAGAGAGAAGCGAAATAAATTATGAGAAGATGTGTATTGGAGGATGAGATGAAACCTATCATTTCAAGGGTTCACGCATTAGCTTATGGAAGACACTTTGACCCTACTAAAACAGTAGCAACGATGCTTCAGTTCGGTTTCTTTTAGCCAACACTATTTAAGGACTGGCATAATTTCTGTAAATCATGTGATAAATGTGAAAAACTTGTAACATATCAACCCATCACGAGATGCCTCTAAACAATATTTTGGAGATAAAAATATTTGATGTATAGGGAGTTGATTTTATGGGGCCTTTTTCGTCGTCCTATAATAATCTATATGTCCTGGTGGTAGTGGATTACGTCTCCGAATGGATGGAAGCATAGACATTGCCCATGAATGATGCAAGAGTGGCAGTGGAGTTTATAAAGAAACATATCTTCAATTGATATGGATCCTCAAGAGCCATAATAAGTGATGGTGGGACTCATTTTTGCAATTGGCTATTCCAGGTGGTACTTTATAGTACGGGGTACAAAATTGAATTGCCACTCCTTACCACCCCCGGACAAATGGATAGGTCGAAACTTTTAATAGACAACTGAAGAGAATTTTGAAACTTATTGTAAATGCATCTCAGAAAGATTGGTCAAAGAAATTGGACAACATTTTGTAGGCATATCACACAGCATACAAGACACCAATTGGAATGTCCCCGTACAGACCAGTGTTTGGGAAAGTGTGCCACCTACCAATTGAGTTTGAGCACAAAGCATATTGGGCATTGAAGCTATTGAACATTGACCTAGAGAAGGCTGGAGAAACAAGGATTCTGCAATTGCATAAATTGGAAGAATTTAGGAAAGAAGCTTATGAAAATGCATCTATCTATAAAGAAATGACAAAATAGTAGCACGATAAAAACTTCAGCAACAAATTTACAGAGTGGGAGATCAAGTGCTTTGTATTACTCAAGGCTTAAACTCTTTCCAGGAAAATTGAAATCCAAATGGTCTAGACCTTTCACAGTAGCACAAGTGTTTCCTTACAACATAGTTGAATTACACCATCCAACAAAGAAAAATTTCAACGTTAATGGCCAATGCATCAATTACTACATAGCAGAGTTTCCTACCACTAAAGAGAGCCTCGAACTAGCTGTTCCAAAATAACCATGGCACAAATTAGACTTTAAAGAAGTGCTCATTGGGAGGCAACCCAAGCTCTACCTTTTATTTGATTCTTATTTTTTGTTCTTTTGATAATTTATGCTGAAGTAGTGCTATTTTCTTTTTATTCTGTAGGAAAAAAACCCAATTGAAGGATACATTACGTATGGACGGGAGATGGAAATCGAGCTATAAAGTGCAAGGGATGATAACAACGAAGAATGAGTACCTTTGTAGAGAATTGAGTGATTGGAGATTATTTGAGTTGCTGGGAGACGAGTGTTTTAGTCAAATTATAGTGGTGGGTGGACCAATTTTGAGTTGTTGGACGATTCACTTTATTTCATTTTACATCACAGAGTATATAATGCCACCAAAAAAGAAATCAAAGTCTTTTGCCTCTTCATCAAGCTCCTTTGATACCAGCAAATTTGTGAGTGACGAAGTAGAAAACAACTATCATGACATGGTAGTTCACATGAATTCTATTCTAGAGTAGGGCTTTGATGATCTTGAATCTTATATGCAGGAACAGATTGAGGGAAGAAATTGGGAGTTGTTTATGAGGCAACCACAATTGGGATTAATACCAATGATGTGTGAATTTTATGCAAATGCTAAGGAACACTAGGATTTAAAGGTGTACGTCAGAGGAAAATGGGCCTGTCTTGACCGAACTATAATTAATCGATTCTATGGATTGTCGGATATTGACGAGGACATTCTTTCCAGTTCATGTGAAGAAGGGATAATCGATCCAATAGATATAATTCGAGAGTTAGCCCCCCCAGACATCACATGGAAAAGATCAGGCTCTGAAGTCACCAACTTTCTAGCTGTGGGCATGTTCCCTGAATGCAAGGCTTGGCACTAGTTCATATGCGGTAAACTTTTGCCTACCAGTAATGTTAGTGAGATGACCAAGGAACAGGCACTGTTAAACTATGCTATTCAACCTGACCTAATCGTTGACGTGGGCATGGTTAAGAGAATCTACAACTGCTGGTCTGGGTTATCCTTCCTTGATTTATGCTCTATGTAGGAAAAGAGGAATTGTGATTTCTCGAGCTAAGAAGAGAGTTCACCCTAAGCTCACCATGACTAAGAAGCTTATCCAGCAATTCTCTAGCAAGCAGTCCTTTGTCAATGCCCCACCACGAGTTACAGAAGCCTAGCCGTCCAACCCAGTGGCCCTCTGTATGCTAGTTTCCAGAATGATGACATTACGGTTCAAATTGAGGCTTTGTAGATGCAGCTGACTTAAAGATACAATGAGTTGGAATCGAGGAATCAAGAAAGATATGATGGACTTCAACATCAATTGGATAAGTTGCAGGCTTCCATGAATAATCAATATCAGCAGCTACAAAACTCCATGTATACTTAGTTCTAATACTAGAATAAGTTCTTTTCAGTGTTGGCCTCCGCTTACCTCCACATGTGATTCCCTCTATAGCCAACATATCCATCTTATCCAGCTGTCAAGATCCATCTCACCAAGGCAATGTCGATGACATCCACAGATGATTTCAGGGAAGTCCTATCCCATATTTGTATTTATTTTCATATTGGGGACAATATATGTTTTAAGTTAGGGGAGTAAATCATTAGGATTAATTGCTGTCGGTTTTTTTGTTTAGTAGTATGATTCTGTGAGTATTATTTAATTTCGTGTGAATGTGACAAAAAAATTATATTTATTTTCATGCTTGTTTGAGTCAAATTGTTGGTGGGTGACGATGAATATACTTGAGATCACGTGCTAGTTTGTGGATTGTGGAGGATTTATATGCTTGAGTTGAGTTTTCACCTATCTATATGAAGCAATATAATATTTATGCATGAGCATTAAGTTTAGCGCTGTATAAGAGCATGAGGATTCATATGTATAGGCTAAATTGACAACTTAGGTGCTTGATCTCTTAAACCATGATTCACAACATCCTTTAACTATATAATCAATAATTTGGGGTGGCGTTCTGACCAACGAAAGAAATAATTTAAGACTGTGGTGATTCTGTACATGTAAAAAGATTGTGTGGTCTGTCTTTACCTTTCTGGTATAAGCTTGATGATGAATAAATGCTAGAGATCTAACCCCTATAAATTTTGCTTCCATTTTATAGAAAAAATTATTGCATTTCTTCAGCTATGCCTCACGCCTACATCTTTTTGACTCAGGATATTAAATTCATAGGGGTCTCTTAAAACCTGGTACCCTTTGGTATACAAAAACCAAGGAGTTATCAATTCGCTACAAAGGTCAAGAAGAGAAAAAATGGTGAGGTAATAACTGAAAAAAGTGTTGGTATACAAGTGCGCAAAAGAATTGATCTTGAGGGCTTAGATTACTAATTTGTTTGAATCACTTAGTATAAATTAGATTGTTGAAACATTTATAATCAAGGAGAATCATCATATGAAATGAATTGTTGATGTCACTGGTTGAACTAAACCAAATTAGAGTGGTGTGAGAAATTGATAAGTAAGATTAAACCTTAGAGTTACACCATGGTGAGAGAATAAAAGAAAACAAGTTCGGGGGTATGTAAATTTCACAAGCGAAGGAAGGAAATAATTGACCACTGAGGATTGAGAAGTGAACCAACTTGTGAATATACGGCGTTAAACTTGACCCTTCACACAACACACAAATATTTTGCTTGGAACAGGTGGAAGGTTGGCTCTTGCATTATGATCTTGAAACCATTCATGAATGTGATACGATGTTCTCAATGCTAAGCTAAAAGGCAAGCCATCTAACTGAATTGTTGTTTGTGTCTTAGTTATTTGTCTTTTTCTTGTGTTTGCTCGAGGACTATCAAACTGTTAAGTTTGGGGGTATTTGACGAGTATGTTTTACTCACGAGTTTAAGTCAATTTTAACTTGATTGTTAGCTAGATTTAGCTAGTATTGAACATTTTTAATATATTTGCTAATGCTGTTTTATATGATTGTTGAGATGGGAAAAGATACGAAAAGGTTCATCAAATAAAGCTGTTAGCATGGATCGAAAAGAAATTGTGGATAAAGGGGCAAAGTAAAATTGTGGATTAAAAAGGGGAGGAAAACAGTGCCTTGGCACCGTAGTGCCAAGCTCAAAGCGCTACGGTATTGAGGAGAAATAGAGAGAGGCGCCGTGGCGCCACCCATAAAATAGCGGCCCCTGATGCAACTGTTTCACGTTTGGCTAGTTTTAAAATCCAATACACACGGAAAAGACATATATAAATACAATGTTCTCACACTTTTGAAGAGGATTGCACACATTGAGAGGCAACAAACACAATTTGAGAATCAAAGAAGGAATTCAAGGGAGGAGACACATCGAGAAATTCATTGTTTCGAGCAGTAATTAGAAAATGAATAATATTTTGGTGCAAGATTGATTTTTTTCTTCTACATCTGTATTAAAAAATCCGATGATGAATTGTATGATGATCTATTATTTTTTCTTTTTCATTATGAATAGCTAAATTTCTCTTTTTAGGGCGAATAATGTAATCTCACTAGGATCCTTTATGGCTTTTAATTAAGATTTTTGTTCATTACTCTTTCATGTTTTGGCTTTACTATAAGTTTAATGCATTGAATTAATTGATCACCAATTTGATGATTTTGTGAATCTTTTTCGAATCGAGAGGTGAGTTAAGAATTTAGACCATATAGTAAAATCCGGTAAATTGATATAATGTGTAGATATACCGATACTAATTATTGCGTTCATAAGTGAATTCCTAGAATAAAAGTTTCGTTTAACTAAAATTGATTTGTATAGAGATATGAAATTGAATTAGTTAAATAAGTTCAATGAGAATTCGAGAGGGGTAAATTGAATACAAATGGAGAATTCGACTGAACACTATATTAGGCCCCATCTGAGCTACATTATTGTAAAAATGAGAATGAAAAATATAGTCGTTATGGGCCCCACATAAGAGATAAAAAGTCAAATATGATGGCTTGATGTGATAGATACCAGTCATATTTTTCATTTTAATGAGAAAATAATGGGGCTCAAACATGGCCTAGATATGAATCTTGATTTAAGATGTAAAGGTGATCAATATGTGAAGCTATTCTGCCCTAATATTTGTTCATTATTTAATCCCTAAACCAATCTTGTTTGCATCCACATAATTTCACGCATTTAAATTTAAATCAAATCATATAAATCTTTATTTTTTTTGTCAAATAGTAGTTAGAGAGAAATTAAATTAAGTGCTAAAGTATAGTTCTCGTAGAAACGACAATCCAGACTCTTGGGTCCACTTTATTACTTGTTACAATCCATACACTTACGGATATAAAATTGACAACAAGTAGGAATGGTTCCGCACAGAGATTATACTAGTTCAAATCCAAATTAACTTCGACTTAATCGAAACCATGGAAACTTATGATATTTCGAAGCCTAAATCGTCGCTAACTATTATAATTAAAATACAAGACCTAACTTAATGAAAATCGACTCAAGATTGTAATTAATACAGGTCTGATGAAAATATAACGATGAAAAATGCACTAGGATTTCGAATCTCCTTATATCGATCCACTTTAACTTTGAACCTTACAATTTGATAACACGATTCAATTATGAAGATCAATATTTCTAAATTGTTTAAGAATTACTCTTGAGTAGAATTAAACCTATCCTGACCCAACTATACTTCTATGACGGATGCGAATATATAAAATCACATTAAGAATTTATGAATACTTAAAGATCATGTAGAGCATAGTAGTATATTTCTATTCACTATCAAACTCTAAGACAATTGACACGACGTCTAATTTATTTTCAATCTTTCGAAGGTAAAACAAGGCACCAAAACTTATACAACCATTGCACATATAATTGCAGAGAAAAACAAATTCACGTTAATCATTCAATAATTGAAAACACACTTTTATCATTCAATAATTGAAAACATACTTTGAATGTAAAAAATAAAAATAATAATAAAATCATGAGTTAAAGGTTCATGATACAAATTTCATCATAATCCTATCACTAAAATCATTTAGCTACTCATAATATCGGAATTAAATAAGTAAGTGAAACGACATAACCAATAAATCAATGGAGCGTGATTAATTTTCCAAAATTCTTGCACAAATTATTAATTGAATTTTTCGCACAAACATTCTGGAATTATTTTCTATTGTTGCTGCTGTCTCTCCGTTGTCTCTTTCCTGTGCGTGTGAATCATTTTTTCTTCTGCTGCTGTGTGCGTTCCCCCTTTTAAATTCCAATCATCCACCTTTAGGAGTTCAATGCCAATTGAATTTGAGTCTCAATCAAAGTCTATTCAAAGCCCATTCTGATTTCTTCCAGCAATTTGCCCTCTGCTTTTCCTGTAAAAACAAAGCAAACTCCCTTTAAAAATTTGATTCCTTTTCTAATTGTCCAAGGCCCAATTAATGAAATATTTTTCATCAAGGCATCAGTTCTTCCAAATCCTGCAATTTTAGTCCTTGAGTTTATCAATTGTGCTTCCTTGCCCTCTTCAATTTCTACTTTGTGAGATTTGATCTCACAATTGCATATTTTATCCAATTCTGTCCTTTCTTTTCCGAACGCAGAAACGGGTCCAATACTAAAGCAGAAGAGAATTAACCTATAAAAATCAATACTTTGATGATATAAAAGCTTAGTAATATGGCTTAGATAATTAAGTCTTAAGATAATTAATTGCATAAAGAGGAAAACCAAAAAATCGATTCTTTTAGTTCCCTCAATTAAATCTAGTTCTATAAAAATTCAAAAGTTTCTTTCTATTGTCTGGAGAAAAAGAGAAAAGATAATTTGCCACCAAATAGCAAACCTATCGAATTCGGTTAGGTATCCACAGTCAAAGACACGAAACTAATAGACCAAGGGAAAAAGGTAAGAGGAGAAAAGGATGAGAGCAAACCGCACAGATGGCGGTTTGCAGAGGGCGGCCCCCTCACTCCTTGAGGGAGGAGGAGAAGAGATTTGAAGAAAACTCCGAGTTTTGTGATCTTAGAATGAGGTGGAGAACTATGACTTTAATGTTTAATTAGTCATTGAAATTATATCTCCGTCACCTTTTACTCACTTAACTTTAAAATACATTTGAATGACTCACTCACCATGTTTCTTATGTCGTTGAACTTAAAATGTTTTTGAGTGATTACTGAATTTTAACACGTTATACTTCATCACTTACTTACCAAGTTTCATAAATCACTAAACTTATACGTCCGTCACACTTTAGTCGCTAAACTTTAAAATATTTTCAAGTGGTCACTAAACTTCATAATATTTTCAAGTAAAGTTTATTTTTTATGATATTCGATCTAGATAAAAAAATAAAATAAAATAAATATCGAAAAGATAATTGGACTCTAATCTAACACGAGAATATTGCTATTGGTCAAGAAGATATAATTTCTCTAGTGATCAAAAGCTATGTTCAAGGGATAGAAGAATGTTAGCTTCAAATTGGCATAAATCTTAATTTAGATTATAATCTTCCTTTATGTCGAGAAAATAAAATAGAAAAATTATTTTTTATTTCGATTGATAGAGTAAACCAAAATCAAGAAAATTAAAAAATTATATTTCAAACAAAGAGTGGATTTTTTTAGTTAGAGTCAATAATATTAATCAAGACTAACAAAAAATAATTTTTAGAGTTGTTACAAAGTAATTCAAGAAGAAAGAATGATGCCGTCTTGGTATATGGTATTTTATACTTCAAAATTTTCAATTTTTGAGAAGTTGAATTCAGTGAGTAAAGTTCAATAATCATTTGAAAGCATTTTAAAGTTCAAAAAGTCAAGCATGACGGATGTATAAGTTCAGTGACTAATGGAACACAATGAGTTAGTGATGGAGTGCAACATGTTAAATTCCAGTAATCACTAAAAATTATTTTAAAAGTTAAACGACTAATGAAACGTGGGGAGTGAGTGACGAAGTGCTATATGTTAAAGTTCGATGACTATTTAAAAGCATTTTGAAGTTCAGTAATAAAGCGTGCCGAAAGCATAAATTTAGTGACTAATGAAACATTTAACTCGAGAACTGGACGAAGCTGCGTAAAAAGAAATTTAGGGGACATCGGTGGTCAGAAGAAAAGATGGGGGATGCACCTTTAAAAAGAAAATTAAGGAACTTTTATTGTCAAAAGATAGGGGTGGCAGCTGGCAATTAACTGAGTCAGCCTGTTCATCTCTCTTACACTTGGGCACAACATGAGCCTGCCCTTGGATCGGCTAGCGAAGCCCCATAGTTCTAGGGACCAAGCTTAATACAGTTCAGACCTCGACGTGAAAAGGGCTTGAATTGTGAAGTTTTCACGAGCCAACCGGTCGAGCTAACAAGTGGTATGGACTTGTCATCCTTGTCCTAAAAAAAAAAAAAAAAAAAAAAAAAAAATCCTGGCCAAACTATTAGTAGGTTATGATTACAGCCAATTAATTCAAGTCAATAATTATCCAAAAAAGTTTGATGCGATTCATATTTAGAGGTAGCATTGATTCAAATATGCCATTTATGTGACTTTGAATTTTGTTGAGATATATTTCATTTATTGTATCTTGCAGAGAGAGTTTAATGTACTTAAAAGACTAGAAAGGATTTGGATCCGGGATAAATATGACATATGCTCCCAAAATCACCTATAAGTAAGTCTCTTTGCACTAAACTTGATTTTTAGACTTCGAAACTTGGAACTTTGGCACTTGCGATCTGCACCCTCATTTTCTCTCAGTGTCTTCTCGGCTCTAGTACAAGAGAAAGGCAAAGCTCTTGTGGATTGAAAGAGCACCACTGATCGACCAAACTTTCGGTTTAAAAGCACCGGAATCCTAATCTCTTTCTTACCAACAAATTGACTTTAATGCCAATACCCAAAATTCCCAAAAATAAGGAACAGCCTGCCAAAATTTTGAAGAAAACTCTACAGTAGGCTCTTGAAATACATTTCGTTTTTCAAGGTCAACAATAACAACACTCAGGGGCGGACCCACATGGGGTCATGTGGGGTCAAATGACCCCACAAAATTTTGCCCCTGATTTTTTTTTTGTTTTTTTTTGTTTTTGTTTTTTTTAACAATCTACTTTCATGCACTCATCGGGATGTCAAATAAAGTCAAAATATTACATTCTTAATACCATTTCGAAGTGGTAATGGCCTAATTTTTTAGTCATTAATGGCATGCGAAGTGGTCAATTATAGCAAAAGTTATGACATGTTAAAGTAGAGCGTTTGAAACTAGTATTTTGAGAATTTCGATAATATCCTAACTTAAAAAAATCGTTTGCGATCATGTGCTATTTGAATCCACAAATCGTCTATGCCGTATAAAAATTTGTTTCGAAAACTACATCGTTTTCATATCGAATGGTCCAAACAGATATCAAAAATAGTTAAACATGTATCAAACGTACGCCTCAAAAAAGACGTCTAACTCATTTTTTCTTTTAAAAATTCAATTAATTATTATTTATGCGCGATAAATTCTTCAATATAATTTATATCGTTTCATTCGAAAGTCTTACATGAAATATGACGTAAATTTTTTAGGGTCGTTACAGATTAAATGCAATTTGAATTACTTTCGAATTATATTTGCTTTAAATTTGAATTTCATTTACTTTCTGAACTAAATTTGAATTTTATTTCAATTCATTTAATTTCTATATTCAATTTAATTTAGTCAATGTTAGCTTAGCATTTGTCAATGAAATGATAAACAAAACTATACAGTTGCAAAATTTATTTAATAATATTAATAATGATGTAATTATACAACGTTTTCAAAGTGTCAAAATACATATAAACTTATTTTCATTGATATTATGTTGTTTATTAAAAAATTATTTTTAAAATTTTGACCCCACAATACTAAAGGTCTGGGTCCGCCCCTTATACTCCTCATGCAATACGACGATGCTCTCCTCTAGCACTTGTTCATTTGTCTTCATTTAGCCTCCTTCACTTGCTGTGCAGAGTATCTTCTTCATACCTAAAAAGTGACATAAAAATATAATTAATTATAAAATGATTAGGTTCATAAAATAAGGTTTGTAGTCATGAAGACGTTTGAGCTAACTTAATTTCTGAAGATTTGCATAATTTGATTAATGATCTTAGACTAGACTTACATCAAAACAAAATTCTATCTTTTTTTTATTTTTATTTATTATTTTTATTTTTTATATGCTAATGCAAACCCACTCTAAATGCAACTAATGCAAATAAAATAAGAAAAAAGGATATGAGGATGGGTGGCCTCCCGTTGAGCGCTAGGTTTATAGTATCTAGCTTGAGTTTTTGCAACACTATTTTTACGACACTTTGAATAGGACTTTGGAGGACCTGCTTAATTTCCATTGGTCGATTTACACCATTTTTATTTACCCTAAAAAATTTGACTTTACCATTCTAAAAAAACAATTTGATTTGCCTATATCACCCATCTCGAACTCAGTTATATATTATTTAATTTCTTCATCGACGTTAATCACAAAATTAGCTTTAAAGCAAACATTGAAGTATAAGGTTTGCATGTAAATCTAACTTCATTAAATGCCACACCTTCATTTTGCTCCCTCAGGATCAACTCCTTACTGTTCACATGCACTTCTTCTGTAGTCGATGTTTCCTCAGGTTGGATGATCGGTCTATCATCCAAAATATAGGGCAATTGCACATGAACTTCTTCACGAGAAGTTTTGCTCTCTTGTTGTGATTGTTGGAAGCCTGGTAGAGGTGATTTCCATGCTTCGCCTAAGAGCAAGTCATATTTGCTTATGACTGGTGGGAAAAATAATTCTACATGCAAGTCATCCTCATTAATTTCCAATTCTGTGAAAATAGTTCCATGAGCACGTCAACCTCTTCAATTGCCACATGTTCATCATATCTTGTCATAATAAATCATTGCATGATGAAAAAAATCTCCCATAAGCATATCGCCTTCATCAATTTGTGCACTCGGATCATATCCTCCATATTTGCTTATTGCATGGCATAGAAATCTTCAACAAGCATATCACATTCATCAATATCTGCATGTGGATCATATCCCATAGCAAAGACATCTTCCACAAGAATATTTCCATCATCAATATCGAGATTTCTCATCTTATATTGTTGCTGATCTCTTGCCTCTATTCGTTCCCTTACCGAAAATGAAACCATGAAAAATAAATAGATAAGCTGCAGCAACGGTACCAAAAATTTGTTATGTGTTAATTGCAAGTATACGATGCCAATTAAACTAGTAAAGTGGACTTAAGAGTATATAGGATTATTGTTTCCATGAGGGTTAACTATTTAATAATTAATTTAATTATTCATGACCTCTATTTGAATAAAGCAAACATTGATGACAAGATTTGATTAAACTAATATTAACTAAGAAAAATAAAAGCAATCAAATGAACAAATATGATGGTTAAAACGTTTCGACTCACAATTCACAGTAGTTATTCCCTTTAATTTCGTTGCTCAAGTTCAATTCCTAGGTTGTACTCGATCTAAGCCATTGATTAAATCAATTTACCTTTCTTGAGTTCAAATCAATTCTATCCAGCTGAGTCAACTTACTATTTCTCTATGTAAATTTGAATAAGCCTACATTAAACACATTAAATCATCTAGGAATTCAATTAAAGACTGCAAGAATAATAAAAAAGTATCTATAGCTTTTATCCAATCATTGGAGTTTACTACACAATCTAATGATAAGTCACCTCTTACTTTGTTACTAGTTCACAAATCAATGAAATATTGGAAGAATAGAAGTAAAATAAATATATGAAACAATAGAATACGAATCTTGAGAATTAAAAACATATGTTCAAAACTAAGTTACATCATCGTCCCAACTACTGGTTTGGTTATACATCATATGGATGAAAAGTACAAAAAGATTTTGGAGTACATCATAAGGAAAAACGAGAAAAAGATAATATTCTTGCACTAATAATTCACCTTCTTCATGCCACCTTTTTAAAATCCTAATTTTTTTTTCTTCTCCCTTGTATTTTCTCTTCTTTTCTCGTGTACGTACCGTGTTCTTCTCCCTTTATTTTACCTAGAATAGATCTTTATATAATGCTCCAACCGCCTAAAAAGGACCAAAATACCAGAGACTACAATAAAAACCTTGAATTTCTCCCTCAAAAATCGTGTTAGGGTTTATCCTATGATACTCAAGGAGTGCACAACGTACATCAGGTGTTCAATTGATAAATTGTAAATCAGGTGTCAAAACCATCCACGACGTCCCAAACCTCCATATTCCTATTATTGGTCCTCTCAATTTTAAAAATTTTGCAAATTAGTCCGCATTCTTTCGATAAGTTAAATTTCATTTTCGAAACTTGCAAATTCCAGCCGATTGCGCTATAAAGCTTCCTATCAATCTCATGTAATCTAATTAGTCTTTAACTACTCAAACCAGCACGATTAGACTCAAAATCTTCATTGTTGCTCCAAATACCTTCAAGTTTGGATTTCACTTATAATATTTATACTTATGTAAGTAGGAATTCGCTCAATTTACATATATAATTAAATTTGTAAGCCCGAATTAATGGTCAAAACGCACTTATCAGTTAGTAAAAAAGTTAGTAGAGTGTGGAACACGGTTTAGAATTTTTGGTTTTTATCAAATAACATTTTTGTATGACAAAGACTTGCAAATATGCAAGAAAATTCAAAATTGACCATCAATGCAATTGCCCAAAATGGAAGACTTTAGCCCCTGTTTTACGAAGAGTTTTCACTTTCTTAAACAGTGCAATATTCATGAAAAATTTCTGCACCATCTGACAGGTAATAACTCCATTCAATGTATTGACAGTCGGTCAATAAATTGATTTTTCAATTTTGTCCTCAATTGCACAATTCCATTTTACTACTATGTACTTTTTGAAACCCATCCGTGTCGGCATGCAGACACCAGAAATTGGAGGGTAGTTTTTGAAAAAGCCAAAAATTTGGGATTCAAAATAAAAAAACACATGTGAACAAAAATTCAAGTAAATAACAATAAAAAACAAATTTTGAGCCCGTGATAAGCAGAAGAGTGAAAAATCATAGATGAAATCCAATTGTCTCCCATAATTTTGTGTACCATATTTCTTTCATGCCTTGTCATATTAAAGTTTTATTTTTAATTTTTTATTGCAATTTGTATTTGCAAGTCTGGTATGTAATGCAATTCTATCAACGGCATTATCATTCACTTCAACAGCCAACCATTTTATTATTTTCGAAGAAGATAATGAAAAAATCATGTCAACTGTCTTCCACTCTTGTTTTCTTTCTTCTTAATCTTTGCTAGTTTCTTTCGACTTGGAATACCTGCAAAGACCACAAGTGTGGCAGATCCAGCACTTGGTGGGCCCCGCGATCGCGCTTGCTGAATCAGTCGGGAGCGTTTTTTTTCTTTTTCCTTTTTCTTTTTTTTTGGTTGACAATAGATAAATTTTTAGCTTATATTACTGATATAAGCTAAAATGGTTAGACCTTACATTTTTAGCTTATAATTCTCCTTTCTTTCAAGAGCCCCATTTGGCTAAAATGGTTAGACCTTCCTTACATTTACGTTTTACAAGTCTCAGGCTCGAATCCCTTCACAACCAATTTTGCGATTTTTTTTTAGTTTCACAATTTTTACCAAAATTAATGCAATAGGAAGGAGTTAGATAAGATTTGAACCCATGAGCCCCTGCTCTGAATATTAAAAGCCTTACCACTCTGGCATCCTTTACTTTTAACATTGAATTGAACAAAATAATATATAGGTTTAATGAAATTATAAATATTCGAAATCGTGCTCTTCCTTTAATTTATACAAAACTTGGCAACAATGTCATTTGGTGAATACCATTTATTCTTATAACAAAATTATATATGTTCAATATGAACAAAATAATTGTTATATTTAAATTTTAGGCTTTGTTTTATTTTCATTTATTTTAAAATATATTTTTATCTATCTTATTTTTAACTATACATTCTTCAATAAAATAATATTACACACAAATTCAAAACTTTTCCTTATTTTTAACCATATATTCTCCATGAAATCACTATTTCAAAATGCATTTTTTGCTAAAAAAAGGACACCAAACGGGCTTTTAATACTTTATTGTGGCTGACAATCGACGATCGACGACCGCCCATGCTGACTAAAAATCTTGGATTCACCACTGACCACAATTCTTGAGTTCCAGTACAATGGCAGATCAAAACTACTTGGTAAGTGCATCACATCTTTCCCATTTACTTCTCATTCATTCTACGATTGTAAAACGAATAATTTAGTTGCTATTGTTTCAAAAGGCTGGTGTATATGCGTCCTTTTGTTTAGATGTCAAATTTAACTATTTATAACTCCTATTTGAATAAAGCAAAAGTTGATGACAATATTCTGATTAATCTACTATTAACCAAGGAAAATAAGAACAAATAAAAGATCAAATATGATGGTTAAAATATTGCGACTTACAATTTCACCGTAGCATTCCCTGTAATTTTGCTGCTCAAGTTCAATTCTTAAAGTTGTATTGGGTTGAATTTACTAATTAAACAATTAAATCAATTTACTGTGTCCAGAGTTCAAAATAGAATCTTGGGTCAACTTACTATTTCTCTATGAGAATTCATATAAGCCTACAATAAACGCAACTAAATCATCTTGGAATTTAATTAATTAAAAACGCAACAATAACCAAAATGTGTCTATAAGTTTTATCAATGATTGGATTTTACTATGTGATCTAACTATAACTTGCCTCTCAGCTTGTTATCAATTCACAAATCGATGAAATATTGGTCAATATTTCAAAGCATGAAGAATATTAGTAAAATCAATACATGAAACATTTAAATATGAGAATCTTGATAATTGAAATAAAATGTTCAAAACTAAGTTACATCGTTTGTCTCGACTATTGATTTAGTTATATATCGTTAATGGATGAAGAACACAAAAAGGTTTTGGAGTACATCATCGGATTTAAAGGAAAAAGAGAGAGATTATATTCTTGAACTAAGATTTCACCATCTTCACGCCACGTTCTTGAAACCTAATTTGTTTGTTTGTTTGTTTGTTTGTTTTTTTCTCTCTACTCCATTGTATCTTCTATTCTTCTCGTGTGTGTATAATGTGTAACCATGTGTTTTCTACTTTGTTTGACCTAATATAGATCTTTATTAGTTCTCCGGCAGCCTAAAAAGGACCAAAATACTAGGAAAATGAAATTTACAAAACTTGAATTTCTCCCCCGGATAGGCCATGGTCAGGCCACGGTTTGCATACCATGAGCGAACCATGGTAAACAACCCAAATATAGTGGTTGTGGTCTGCTAATAACTTGCAACCTCGGTTTGCAAAGTGCAATCGGGTTAATCCCATGATACTAAAGGAACATGGCGTCATATCTCAAGGGTTCAACTCATAAAATCGTAAAACGGGTCCAAGTTTTGAGTTATTAAAAAAAAAAAAAAAAAAAAGAGAAGAAAATCATTAACTTCCTATTTGCTGCTAAAAAATTGACTCTGGAAGAAGTCTGGCAACTATCAACTTTTTATACTTTGGTTCCTAATCCAAGTTTTTCGTACAAATTTGATCATTTTAATCAAATCTTCTGTATTGATCTTGCAAATTTCAAAAGCATCCACGATGGTCCCAAACCTCCATAATCATCTAAAATAGGTCCTCTCAAGTTTTAAAAATATCCAACTAGTTCCCAAACTTTCAATAAGTTGAATTTCACTCTTGAAACT
Source organism: Olea europaea var. sylvestris (assembly GCF_002742605.1). Lineage (NCBI taxonomy): Eukaryota > Viridiplantae > Streptophyta > Magnoliopsida > Lamiales > Oleaceae > Olea > Olea europaea. The sequence goes on from NW_019267893.1 coordinate 65,066, forward strand.
TGCCACATCCCTCTGATTTTTCTCTTAAAGCTCCTCGTGCAATCCATATAGTCTTTAACTGCTCGAACCAACTCTAGTTAGATTCAAAATCTTCCTTTTTGCTCCAAATACATTCTAGTTTGGATTTTACTTACAATTATAATATGTAGAAATTCACTCAATTTACAAATATAATTAAATTTATAAGCCCGAATTAGCATTCAAAGCACACTTGTCAGTTAGTAGAAAGGTCAGTAGAGAGTCAAAAGTGATTTGGAATTTTTGGTTTTTATCAATCACATTATTGCATGACCAAGACTTGCAAGTCTGGAAGAAAATTCAAAATTGACAATCAATGCAAATGCCCCACTTGGAAGACTTCAATGGTCTCCCAAATTTTGTCAAGAATTTTTAATAGTCATAATGCGTGAATAAAAAATCAAGTAAATAACAATAAACAAATATTAAGCCCATGATCAGCAAAAGAGTAAAAATCACAGATGAAATCCTATGGTCTCCCAAATTTTGTGTACCATATTTATTTCTTGCCTTGTCACACTAAAAGTCAGTTCTTCTTGCAAATTGTAATTGCAAAGCTACTATATAATGCAATTGTATCAACGGCATTATTACTCACTCTAACAGCCAACCGTTTTATTATTTTCAAAGAAGATGTTAAAGAAAAATCGTATCAATTTTCTTCCACTCTTGTTTTCTTTCTTCTTAATCTTTGCTAGTTTCTTTGAACTTGGAACACCTGCAAGGACCACAACCCTTGAGTTCCAGTTCCAGACCAGTGGCAGATCCAAACTACTTTGTACTTCTCATTCATTCTACACGATTTGAAAAAATAAAGGCCATTCCATCTTTTCCCTGCATTATGATATGAATTACTTAAAAGTGGGGTACTCAATTCTTGGGTCGAGACTTTTCATCGATGCTTATTTCTTTTTCGTCTTGCCTCTTTTTGTGATTGTAGATGAATCATGGAATACTGACGGTGGTGTTTGTGGAAGGAAATCGCCACATGGTCCCAAGGGTATCATTTGTCCACCTCCACCATGAGAAATTATCGGCCTGCGTCTACAATAATCAAGTCAAAGATGCTGGATACAGTAAACCATATGTTATTGAACTTTATATGAGCTTGTTTTGAAACTTCTGCTGTAAGTTTAATCCTTTGGTGTGATAGTACAGAAGGAATAAGAATGACCAAGAAATCAGAAAGGAAATGAATCACATTTTATCCTGAAAATTTTATTTTTAATCTATTATATATATATATGCACCTATCCTTGTTCCAAATCACAGTAGAAAAGAAGTTTGTTGTTGTTACTTGTTACTGTACTGAATTCTGATAATTGTTGTTAATACAACATATATACAAGCCCCTTACCGGCGTAAACATATTCCAATTTGTCGCGGAAGATTTGACCCCAATGACTTCTCCGGGCTCAGTATAGATCCAACCAATCGACATCCTCAGGAAAACCAACCCCAAAACCTCTTAACCACTCCTCTTCAGTTGCTTTGGCTTGCCAATGGAAGACACACAAAGAGGAGTGTAATCACAGCCATGAAAGCAGAAGGGAAGGAAGAAAATGGGAAGTGCAAATCACAGAGAAGGCAGCCATTTTTACTCAACGACGGAGAAACAAAATTAACACCCGGTCACGCAAAACAAAGAAAAGAGGGGACAACAATATAAGGATCCATTAGGGTACAGTAATGTGCCAAGCCCAATATAGGTAAATAAGTGAATTAGGTATATCACTAAGTGAGCCGACATTTATAAGTCGCCCAAGAAGAGGGGAATGGGCCATGAGCAGGACTAAGTTGCTTCCAATGACCCAAATGGTTTTAGGGTCGGGTCGTTTTGATTGAGGTGTTGACTTTTTAGTACAATCATTTGGCCGATACCGACTAAGAAAATTATACCGAGTCACGTCTTCATCCAAGAGGTTGTTTTACATTAATTCGTCCAACAAATCACTACCTTGGTGTCAAAGGACCTTCAAGAAAACTTATCATCCATTAGTGACAATTCCAAAAGGAGAACTAATAAAATTGGAAATTATTTACCTTCGCTCATGTTTGGAAGATCCTTGGAACCTCTAAACTTCACAAATGGCAATACCTTAGTGTCCATGTCGAGGGGTTATATTGTATATGCACTTTTTCAAGTCTTACCATCTCTTGTGACACAATATCTCTAATGAAATGTAGCCTAGCATCAATGTGCTTGGCGCGTTCATGAAAAACAGGATTTTTACATAGATGAATAAAAAAATTGACTATCAGAATATACTACTACATAATAATTTAAAACATAATACATGAAGCAAACCTCTAATCTACAAAGCCTCTTTAATTACTTAAGTGGTAGCAGTATATTCTAATTTTATCGTGGACAGTGCAACTATGTGTTGTAATCATGATTTCCAACTAACGCAAGAGTTAGACAAAGTAAATATATAGGAGGAAGACGAGTTGGCTCGCGTGCCGAACTTTGAGGCTCGGCTCGAGTAAAACTAAGATGGGTTTTTTTGGCTCAAGCCAAGCCAACCCAAGAAAAAGCTCGACCCAAGCTTTCGGCTTGTGCCTTATATAGTTGAGCCGACTCGATATTTTGTTTTTTTAGTTTAAAGGAAGCTCTACCTCTGGCCCCGCTTGTCGTTCCAAAATGGGGCTTAACCTGAGCCTTGACTTGGTTCTACTGTACCTTGAGCTAGGCCGACTCGGGTTTTTTTCGGTCGAGCCACGGAGGACTAAGATGGTGAGCCGAATTGCCATCCCTACCTTTAAATCAGAAATCTTCTTTACTTGCTACAATGGTAGCAATATATTCTAATTCTGTTGTAGATAGTGCAACCATGTGCTATAATTGTGTTTTCTAACTAATGAAAGAGTTAGACAAAGTAAACATATATGAGGAAGATGATTCCTATTGTCCCTATCCCCATACAGTCTGCATCCGCGAAACCTTCAGTTTCACTCTTTCTTTACTAACATCAAACTTTCTAGTCCCTTTCAGATACCTTAACAACCACGTTAAGGCTTCCCAATGCTTAAGACATGGATTAGACATGTACCTACTAAGGGTACAAACATCAAAAGCTAAATCCGATCTAGTATAAACCATCAACTACATAATAGATCTAGTCACATTAGAATATGATATCCTATTTGATGTGAACCCACATAGCAACGATGGCTACGAAACCAACAACTAGATTGTTAGAACCCCAGAAAAGCCGAATTAAAGGTTTGTAAGTTTGAACCAAAGAAAAGTGAACCAAGAAACCCAACAATAACGGTCATTGAAAGACCCCTTGATTACACGATTGGAAGATTTCTTTCATTTCGCTCTTGTGGCTCCACTCTCTTTTTCTCTCTACTAGCTGCCTTGCTATTTTCTCTCTTATTCACCACTTCCCTATTTTCTCTCTTACTCACCACCTCATTATTTTTCCTCATTTTCTCTAACTCTCTCACTCTTCACTCTTCTTCATTTTTCAATTTGATTTGGCCGTCATACACTTGTGCTGGTGTTAATGGCGCAAGGATAATGAACCTCCCGTCCTTGACAAAGTTATAGCGATTCTTGTACCCGTCATGAATAATATTCCTATCATATTGCCACTGTCTTCCTAACAAGAGATGCTCCCACATGCATAGGTACCACATCACATACTACTTCATCGTGGTAACTACCAATTGAGAAATTTATTAGCACCCTTTTATTCACATTAACCTCTCCCCTTTCGTTTAACCACTCTAACTTAGAAGGCCTAGGGTGTCTCAATAATGTTAATCATAATTTCTCAACAAGTGTTGTGCTAGCGACAGTCGTGCAACTCTTACCCTTAATGATTACGCTACATACCGTATTGTTAACCTGTCATCGACTATGGAATATATTTTCATGCTGCTGCTCCAAGTAGTCCATCTTGATTTGAGTGTTAAGAGCTCGTCTCACGACCAATAGCTCTCCAACAGCAAATTCCAATTTTTCACCATCACCAATTTCCTCCAACGCCAGCATGTCGTCATAATCGTCTTTACTTTCGCTCACCACCTCTCCATTGTCCTACAACACCATTGCCCTTTTGTTTGGATATTACGAAACGATGTGTCCCAAACCCAAGTACCTAAAACACTTAATGTCCCGACTTCTTGATGGTTGTGACTCTACTTTGGGTATGGTTTTGCTAACACCTTCCTCTTTCCCTTTTTGCCATTCCTTCCTTCCTTTAGGTACAACCCCATCATCTTTGTTATTATCTCACTTCGATTTCCAAGATGAATTAGAAGCCGAAAACCCCAATGTTTGCCTAGTTGTCCCCTTTCTCTTCAACCATCTCTCTACCTTCATGGCCACGTGCAACATGTCTTCTAACTTAACATAATGCTACAACTCTACCACATTAGCAATTTCCTTATTTAACCCATTCAAGAACCTTGTCATACAAGCTTCCTGATCCTCTTCCACATTCATTCTAATCATTAGTATTTTCATCTCCTTGTGGTAATTTTCCACACTCTTTGACCCCTGATACAAATTCTACAATTTTTGATGGATTTTCCTATAGTAGTGAATAGGAACGAATCGTTTTCTCATGATCGCCTTCAACTCATTCCAAGTATTAATTGGCCTTTCCAATTCTGACGTCGCGAAGTAACCACTCGACCCCCACCAAGTTATTGCGTAGTCAATGAACTCAAGAATCGCGATCTTTACCTTCTTCTCCTCCTAGTAGTTATGACTTTCAAAGATCAATTCAACCTTTCTCTCCCATTCTAAATAAGCCTCCGGTTCACTTTTCTCTTTAAATTGTGGAATCGCCATTTTGATCTTTCCCATGTTCCCATTTATCTCATCTCTATGATTATTCCTACCTTCTCTTTCGAACCTATCGCCTCTATTCCTTATCCGTCCCATCTTAATTCCATTAAACTCATTCTCATCACTATCATATTCATACTCCTCTTGCCTCTCTCTTCGAGGCTCCCATCTACCCAGTCCCCTAGCATTATATACGTCAACCCGTTGCCCCTACTAAGATTAGCCACTAATGTATCTAACTGTCATCTAAGCTTTCTGTTTACCTATCTAAGCTTCCTGTCTATCCATCCTATCTCTCACATCCCCTAGCGCCCTTTCAAGCCGTAGTATCAAATCTTCTAATGCATTGTTGTAATGGCCGTTTCGGATTGAACTGGAATCTTCTCTTTTAGACATCCTAATTCTAGAAATTTTTGAGCCTCACCGGTATTAACTTGGAATCACACAATATGGTTTTCACCCTCTATTAATCTCACCATTTTACCTTTTATCGCTCGGTGTTTTCGTCCAAGTATTTCAAAGAACAAAGTGAACTTAAGAAATTTGAACTCGTGGATTCTCAACCAAATGGAAATCAAGGAATCTGATTCAAAAGGATTCGAACAATTGGATTGCAATTCAAATGGAAACTAAAGAAGATCCAAAAGATTAATTCGACACAAACTTGAAATAATTGACAAAGACTCCTAAATTGATTGAAAACAATAAACTTGACTTGAGAGAAATTAAAAGATGTTGGTAGTAAATCGAACAACAACAATAATAATTTCTTTTTTTTCCAGCTCTTTCCTTTTTTTCTTTTTTTTTTCCCTTTTTGGGTTCTTTCTTTTCTATTTCTTTTTCTTTTTTTGAAATGGGTTAAGACTCAAATAATGAAAAACAAACAAGAATGTGGGGAAGAAATGAAGGAAACAAGGATTAAAAGACTCAAACTTAACGATTCATAAAGAACACAAGGAAAGATAAGAAAAAATGCGGAAACAAAGAACAAAGACTTACAAAGAAAAATAAAAAGATATAACCTATTAATTTGGAGCATGTGTTCTGATACCAACTGATGCGAATCCGTGTAGCAACTATGGCTACGGAACCCGCAACTAGATTATTAGAATCTCATAAAAGTCGAATTAAATTTTTTTGAGTTTGAACTCAAGAAAAGTGAACCAAGAAACCTAACAGTAATGGTGATTGAAAGACCCATTGATTACACGATCAAAGTCCTGCACCCGGATTTGAGAACGCCACAAGAATGTAATCCTTCATAAGTTCAAAGTGTTCAAAGAAAAACAAGAGTTGAAAGCAAATAACCTTGCTATTGAATTCTCTCAAAGTAATAATGTAATGTTGTTTACAATGAAGAAAGATAACTTATTTATACTAGTCTCAAAAGCCCTAAAAATCTATTAGAAAACGGAAAATATTTATCTAAGATTACAAGAATTTAATCAAAATTAGAATTCTAATAAAACATGGAAAGTCACGGAAAAGGAAACTTTTGGCCTCAAATTCTTTCTATGCGACCTCATGGTAGTAGTTGTTGCGGTCACAATGTTCAATTGAAATGACCTAACTTTGTTTCGGTTAGCCACCATGCGACCATATCATTAAATGTACTGTACAATTGCACAGCTCTCTGTTTTTGTTCCAACTTCGTCTGCTCATATCCAATTAATTCAACTTGATTTCGCTTTCAACCCCAACATGAAAGTTGTCCCATTTTGTGCCACGAACGATATTTCATCAATTATGGATCGAACAAGTAATCCCATCACTTGTTTTGCCCGCTTTGCCCTCGAACACATCATCTGTCCACCTTCGATGTCTCGTCCTAGACTTGCATTCGTTGGGCTCGACTCTTAGATCACATCACTATTCATGTATTCTATTTCCTTTTCATTACATCAAACTTGATCTTTAGATAATGCAAAGCGATTAGTTAAAAGTAATGTAAAAGGTTTGCAATCATGCATGCCAAATCATTTCAACACCTTTGAAACATAAGGAGACCAATGCAAAAACAAAGCAAAATTTGACCTATCTTTTTAAATTTTCATACCCAAGAATCTCTTAGCATTACCTAGATTTTTCATGTCAAATTCACCATTCAACCTTGTTTTTATCTACTTATCCAATTCGGTGAAAAATTAGCTAAGAGCATATCATCTACGCAAAGCGTTAAGAACACGTGGTCATTATTAGCATCATTATGTTGAAAATAAAGTTAATGATTAATCTTACTGCTTTGAAACTCTATAGTGAGTACGAAAGAGTAAAATTTTTTATACCACTATCTAGATAACTGATTTAAGCCATATAAAGACCTTTTAAGGAAACACGTATGATCAGGTTTTAATTTGTTTTTAAAACATCTTGGTTAATTCATAAAGATTGGCTTATGAAAAAAAGTTTTTACATCAAGTTGTTCAAGTTTCCAGTTAAAATGTGCAACTAGTACAAGCATGACCTAATAGTAGTGTATTTAACAACTGGTGAGAAAAAAATCTCATTATAATCGATACCAATTGTAACGACCCAAAATTTAAAGTTTAAATCGTTACTAAAAATCTCCTTCAATAATTAAATAAACATATCAAACATCACAACACGAAATTTTTGGATCCACCAATAATAAATAAAACATATAGAAAGCATGATCAAATAAAAATCCTAAATAACCAAATCCATGTGATAATAAAACTAAAATAATAGTGAATATAAAATTCATGTTGACATCACATCGGATTATTTTTATTGAGTTCCATAAATCTTGGCACCACGACTATATCTCATTGCCCGCCAACCAATGATCCGATCTAATCTATGAGCAATGGGAGAAAATGGTGAATATATAGGAATACTCTGTAGGACACAAAATAATGGTGCAATTCTAAATAAACGATTTAAACATGTGTAAAAAATATTATCCGTAATCATATCTTTAGAAATCGGTAAGAACTCAATAAATTTCATATCTTTAATACTGGATAGCCATAACATATATATCATATCATATCATATCTTTAACTTCCATTAGCATAATAATTCGACAACATGAAAGAAATAATTTAAATGGGATAAAAATCAACTACACCCTGATATCCTACCTTGTTAGATCAAATGAATTTGAAAGGTAAAACCAATATCAAATTCCAAATCTCTATTTTTGACTTATGGCATTTTTGTATCGTGTATACTTATCTATTCTCTTTTTTTATTTTAGGGTAAATAAAGAGTACTTTAGCACAATATTTGAAGTTGAAAGGGACAATAGAATTTTGATAGATCTAAAAGTCTGCAAAGTGCAGTGTTCTCCCAAAAAGTCTCAATACAAATATTCTATAAAAACAAAAGGTACTTCACCCCTATCCAACCCCTATCAAAATCAACATTTTCCATTTAACCCACATGTGGCCACACCCCTAATTAAATACAATATTTTATTTAAATCAAAATCAAATAATAACAACTTCAATAAACTCTGGTATTTTGGGTCCAACTTATTCAATTTAACTTTTTCTCGGCCTAATATACATGATCAAATATGAGTTATTAATTAGCCCAATATTGATATACTTATCTTCGCTCTATTGAAATCTAAATGACTTAAATAAAATTGAATTAACCCATATAACACTTCAGTCCCCCAACTTTCTAAAGAATTAAAAAACTATAGCATAAAATAACTAATTCTATTCTATGAAAATTTATGGGACTTTACAACCTCTTTCTATGTATATCTTTTAGCTACTAACCTTGCTTTAAATCTTAAGTATGAGATGCATTCACCTTTCTTAACTTTAAAAACCTACTTGCAATCAGCGGTCAATTTATTCTTAGGCCTAGGTGCTAGTTCTCAAGTTTGATTCTTTTCTAAAGCAAAATTCATTTTCTCTTTCATTGCCTTAAGCCACTCTTCAGATTGTTCACTCTTCATTGCCTCTTCAAAAGTTTTTGGCTCTCTATTAGCTATCTTTTCATAGCTGGTATAAGCAAAAGCTAACTCGGATTCATATTCGAATCTTCTAGGCTCTCTTGTTTGTCTCATCTCTCTATCCTTAGCTATATTATAGTCTACTAAGGGATTTTCTTTTTCAAGATGCTTCTTTATCACTACTTTTTCCCTCTTCTCCACCTAAGGTTGCTGAACTTGAGCGTCTACTTCATTAGGGGTGGCAGGAACAAATGAGCTAAGTTTTCATAACTCCACCTTCAACTGATTTCTCTCTTCAGCTTGCTTTTCTTCACTTAAAGGTTCAGATTCATTCTTAAGACAAGGCATTTCAACCTTGTTAAACATGACATCTCTACTCACATGATCTTAACTCCTTTTCGGCTTCTATCACATTACTTGTAGCCCTTGACACCTTCAGAGTAACCTAAAAAATCATATTTTCTAGCTCTAGGTTCAAATGTTCTCTTACTCTGATGAGAAAATATAGCACAACCAAAAGTTTTAAGCATAGAACTAGACGATTTTTATGAGGAATATAACCATTCAATGTAGCAGATGGAATCAAATTAATCAAATAACAATCGGTCATAGTAGTTTTGGCCCAAAATGACTTTAGGACACCAGAACATAACATCATGTATTGCACTTTATCAAGTTTAGTTTTATTTATCCATTCCGCTATCCCATTTGCTGGGGATGTAAGGAACAATCTTATACCTTGTTATTCCATTCTCTTTGCACATATTATCAAATTCAGTATTACAAAACTTTAGGCCATTCAGTTCTCAAGAATTTAATCCTTTTGTGAGTTTGATTCTTAACTTATCTTTTCCAGTTATTAAAATTTTGGAAAGTGTCAGATTTATCTTTTAAAAGATAAACCCACACCTTTCTCATGTAATCATCAATAATAGACAAAAAGTACCAATTTTCACTGGGGGCAGGATTACTAGCAGGATCCCACAAGCCTGAATGGACATGTTCAAATATACCTTTTGTTTTGTGAACACCTGTGGAAAAAAGAAGTTCTATGATGCTTACCAACACACAACGATCAAAGAATGATAAATGAGACATACAATCATCAACAAATGCACACTATCCATTAAACAGCTCAAGCCCTTAATACCCACATGCGCAAATGTTGTCAATTTTTATATTCCGCAAGTGTATGGATCGTTACAAGTAATAAAGTGGACATATGAGTCCGGATATCATTCCCGCAGGAACTACTATTTAACAATTGGTTCAATTATTCCTAATATTGAATTCGATTAAAAACAAATAAAATAGTTATTTTTCTTTTTGTGATTTTCTGTTTTAATATACTAAAACAAATAAAAGCGATTTTTTTTCAATATGATGGTCAAGTGTTAGGATTCATGACTTTACCATATTTATCCCCTTAATCTCAATTACCAAATTTTATACAATTGACAATGTTTACCTGATTGAATTTTTCTAATGTATTCAATTTACCCCTTTCGTGTTTTCATTGAGTTTATTTAACTAATTCAATTCCATATCTTTATGTAACTCAGTCTTAATGAAACGCACTTATGTTCTAAGAATTCATGTAACGATCGCATTAACTAGCATAAGTATCTCTACATTTTATACTAATTACCAACTTTTACCACGTGGTCTAACAAATAATCCGCATATCTACATAATTATTGTTCACGAAATCATTGAATTAGTGGCCAATTAATCGAAGCATTAAGAATAGAAGTAAAAACAATTCATAATATCAATTGGATATTTAAAATTTGTTAATTAAAATTAAGGTTCAAAACGGAGTTACAATCATTTATCATAACTAAATATTTAATTACACATCACAGAAGATGAATACAATAAGAAGGAATTAAAGTACATCAGCGGGTATTAGGAAAAACGAGAAAAAGACGAAGATCTTGCACCAAGAATCCATCTTTTGTGAAATTCTTGAAACCCTATCTTCTTGATTGATTTCTTGATTTTTCCCTCCTTTTGGCTTGAATAATATTTACAATGATTCCCAAGCCTTGGCTTGAATATATGTGTATAAAGAAACTCCACAAGCCCCCTTTAATTGTTGAACTAAGGCATGTATTTATAGAAAAGATTTATGCAAAATCCTTGTTCAACTTGATTTCCATCAGAGAGTTTAAATTTGTTTCTACTAAAGAGTTCGAATTAGTTTCTACTAAAGAGTTTAATAAATAAAAAGTAACAAATTCCTTTTTCAATTGAACTCCTTTTCTCATGTGACTTTACTCTTCCATCTTCTTTATTTTGTAATTTAAGTCCTTTTCATTCAAAAATCATAATAGTTGAACTGAGACAAGTTTTGAAGTTTGTTATTTAATCCTCCAACTTTTCAAATGTTGAATTTAACTCCTGAAACTTATTAATTTTTTATCGAAGCTTCATTAATATTTCCAATTCCGGTTAATATTCAATTGCTTTAAATCAACTGCAATTAAGCTCCAAATAACCTCTTTTCATATAAATTATATGAAATTGGGACCGTTCTACAATATACATAATTTACACAAATTAAATACATAATCGCTGAATTTATATATAATTAAATAAGAATAGAAGTCCGAGTAAGCGTATCATATAATTAAATAAGAATAAAAGTCTGAATAAGCTCATAAAATGCACTTATCAAATACCTCAAAACTTAACCTCTTATTCGTTCTGAGCAAGACTATCTACTACACACAAGCAAACAAAAAAAATATAAATTTATTAGATAACTTTACCGAACTCACATTAAGTATTAAAATCACTTGATACTTCACAAAAAGTTTATAAGCAATACCACTAAAACTAATTCTTTACTTGCTCAATGCTTGATTGATGTATGTGTGTGTGTCATAGTCAATCAAATTATCATAAATTTTTAAATTGATTATATCCCGACCCTTAATAGTCAAATATTTTCTTTCTCTCTCGTGGGATGCACATCCCAAACTTGTTTTCCAATCACATTTTCAAGGTGTTTATTCTAAGATTGATCACACAACATTGTTTTCCTTTCCCATCAAATTTAGTTGGGTTTCAGCAATGAAAGTCACTATCTCAACACGTGATGATTCTCTTTAAATTTGAATATTTCACACTCTAGGCTTCAACAAGGATAATAACCTCCACCAAAAGTCTAAATTTCAAAGTAAGTATCCAAGACTTAGTCAAACAGAAACAATGCCTATAGTTGTTTTGCCATTGCTTCAACACACTTGGGTATGTGTGTGTGTGTGTGTGTGTGTGTGTGTGTATATATATATATATATATATATATATATATATTTTTATGTCCATTCTTCTTCTTCTTTAGGATATTTGTTTAATTTTTGAAGGTAGTTTTCACTCTACATTATAGGTAGTCTTCTTCTTTGGTAGATCATCTCCTAAACATTGTTGATGAATGGGCCAGATCACTGAAGACTAGCTTCACACAACCATGTAGGTATCTTTTTCCTACGTACCACTGCTAGTGCAATGCCTTTTATTTTTTGGATAAATAATTGAAATCAAACCTCTAGTATATGGTTACCACCTATCTACTTGTTAGCCAAAAACATTCCACACAAATATTCTACATACACGGAATTAACACATATCTAAATAGTTTTTGACAATGGATTAACCATTCCCAAACAATTCCTTTCAATTGGTTAAGTAGTTGTGTTTTTAATCATGATCTCAGTTTATAAAGCCTAAGTTCATTCAACCTATTCTACCAATGTAAGCAATTCAAAAATACATAATAATTATCATGACTGTTGTGCTCAGTATAATATGATATAACATGAACAAATATTGAATTAGCGAAAATAATTGCATCACCTTAGTTATTTTGTAAAATATTTCCATTATACCTGAGAAGGAATCAAGAAAAACAATTATCAATAATTCACATGTGAATTTATGCTAATTTAAATAGGAATGATGATTGTAAGCTAGTTTTGACCAATAATAATAATAATAATAATAATAATAATAATAATAATAATAATAATAAATGAATAAAGAGAAGAAAGAAGGGAAAAAAGAAAAATAAATAAAGGAAAAAGGAAAAGAAAAGAAAGAACTTTTTTTTTTAATAAGTGAAAAAATTCGGGTTTTTTTTTTTTTTTTTTTTTTTTTTTAAAAAAAAAAAAAAAAAAAAAAAAAAAATTTTTTTTTTTAAAAAGGAAAAAAATTGGGTTTTTTTTTTTTTTTTTTTTTTTTTTTTAAGAATACAAAAAGAACAGAAAAGAAAAGAGAAAAAGAATAAAGGGAAGAATGAAAGAAATAAAAGAAAAGAAAAGAGAAAAGAAAAAAAAAAGGTGGTGGGGTGGGAGTGGCGCCGGGACACCTGTTGCCAAGTTTCTATAATAATTTAATTTAGTTAATCATTTAATTATTTTTTATTTTATTTTTACAAATGTGTTAAAATGATGAACCTAAAAATTAAAAAAATAAATTTAAAACTAGAAGTTTTTCAACTAAAAAATATTCAAACATTTCTACATACTAAATGCAATCGTAATAATCAAAATTAAAGCATTAAGGGTTAGAAAAATGGGTTACTTTCCATTAGTTCTTGATTGATAGTCGCAAGCTCGACTTTGGACAAGGATTTTTTCATGGGATTTTGAATAGAACATTGGAGGTCTTCTTTAGCTTGTGTAGATTGTCATTGCACCATGTTTCGCACGTCGTCCAATATATTATTTTGCCTCTTGAATATGGTATGACTTGTCAAAATTATCTGATTCGATCTCAACTAAGATTGCTTTAATCTTCTCTTCGTTTTTTAGTCACAAAATCAATAAAGCTGGAGGTTTGAAGGCTAATCCCATCTTTTCACTACCACTAATTCATTTGGCTCCTTTATGATTAATTCCTTGATTTCTACATGTTTTTCTTCTTTAGTTGGTTCCTTGGGTTGAATAATGAAGAGATCATCCATAATCATGTTACTTGGCTTGTCCAAAATTATTTGATCTTCTATTCTTTTATATTTTTGCATAATCATGTCTCCCATCGAAGATAGCTTTTCTTACCTCCTCACGAGTTGTCAAAAACAAGCAATTTTTAGTGTAATGCGATGCATCACAATATTCACAAGTCGGTCTAGTCTCTTCATAAACAATAGATTTGATATTTAATCCCTTCTAGAAAACAATCATTACCAAATACGATAGGTTGATTGTATCTGCACTTTTTAAGTTCTTTTCTGAACATGAATTCTCCAAAAAGCATGTTACTTTCATTTAAATTGGAATCAATCATTGTGAAATTTTGACCTCTTGCTTTTTTTACATTCATAGTCAATGGAACCAAAAAAAAAAAAAAAAACCAGTAGAGCAATTGAAAAAAATCAAACAAAAGCAAGAAATAATTAAAACCAATATTAAATAAAAATAGTCTATGGCAATAGCACCAAAAACTTCTTGTCGATTTTTATATCCCGCAAGCGTATTGATTGTTACAAGTAACAAAGTGGACTACGAGTTCGGATATCGTTCCTACGAGGACTACTATTTAACAATTAGTTCAATTATTTCCGACTTGAATTTTATCGAAAACAAATAAAATAGTTATTTTTCTTTTTTGTGATTTTCTCTTTTAATATACTAAAACAAATAAAAGTAAATTTTTTTTAAATGATGGTTTAAGTGTTAGGATTCATGATTTTACCATAGCTATCCCCTTAATCTCAATTACCATATTTTATACAATCGACAATATTTACCCGATTTAATTCTTCTAATGTATTCAATTTATGCCTCTGAGTTCTCATTGAGTCTATTTAATTTATTCAATTCCATATCTCTATGTGAATCAGTCTTAGATAAACGCATTTACCTTTTAAGAATTCATATATTGATTGCAATAACTAGCATAAGTTTCTCTACATTTTATACTAATTACCAACTTTTACTATGTAGTCTAAACAAATAATCCGCATCTCTACGTAATTATTGTTCATGAAATTAATGAATTAATGGCCAATTAATCCAAGCTTTAAAAGCAGAAGTAAAAAACCATTCACAAAATCAATTGGATATTTAAAACTTTTTAATTAAAATTAAGGTTCAAAACTGAGTTACAATCATTCATCCTAACTAAATACTCAATGTCACATCATGGAAGAAGAATAAAACAGGAAAGAATTAAAGTACATAACCGGGTATTAAGGAAAAAGGAGAAAAAGATGAAGATCTTGCACCAAGAATCCATCCGTTCTTGTGAAATCCTAGCTTCTTGATTGATTTCTTGATTTTTTTTCCTCATTTTGACTTGAATAATATGTACAATGATATCTAGGCCTTGGCTTGAATATATGTATATAATAAAATTCCACAAGCCCCATTTAATTGTTGGACTAAGGTATGTACGTATTTATGGAAAGTATTTATGCAAAATCCATGTTCAACTTGATTTTCACCAAAGAGTTTAAATTGGTTTCTACTAAAGAGTTCAAATTAGTTTATATCAAAGAGGTTAAGAAATAAAAGGAAACAAATTACTTTTTCAATTGAACTCATTTTCTCATGTAACTTTATTCCTCCATCTTCTTTTAATCATAATAGTTGACCCAAGACAAGTTTTGAAGTTTGCTATTTAATCCTCAAACTTTTCAAATGTCGAATTTAACTCTGGAAACTTATGAATTTTTTTTACTGAATGCTTCATTAATCTTACAATTGATCTCTTGCAATCTGGTTTAACTTTAATTGTTTCAAATCAACTACAATTAAGCTCCAAATAACCTCTTTTCATATAAATTGTATCCAAGTTGGGATTGTCCTATAATTTACATAATATACACAAACTAAGTAGATAATCGCTCAATTTATATATAATTAAATAAGAATAGAAGTCTGAATAAGCGCATAAAATGCTCTTATTAGCAACACTCTCTAGTGCCATTCATGGGTGTGATAAGCCTTGGCAGAAGAGATAGATGAATCTAAATCCATTCCAACAAAAATAGCATGTTGCAATGTTAAAAAATGTTGACAAAAGTCTTTTTACAATGTTTGGACATATGTTGCAAATCTCAATGTTGTCGTAGAGTTGAAGGATATAGCAAAGTTTTTTAAATGTTGCGAATAACATTTTTGCAATGTTTTTTGAACGTTGCAAATAATATTGTTGCAACGTTTTTTGAATGTTACAAATAACCTTTTTGTTAAGTTTTTTAAGCGTTGCAAATAACCTTTTTTGCAACATTTTTTAAGTGTTGCGAATAACTTTTTCGCAACATTTTTTCAATGTTGCCAATAACCTTTTTGTAACGCTTTTTTCCTGTTGTCTATGATTACATTCTTATTTTTTGCAACAATTTGTTGACCGTTGCCGTGGGTCATTTTACATATTTTTTTAAAATTTTTTATTTTTTATTTGTAGAGCGAATTATACAAATCAACCACAAAACAAGATAGAAGATAACAATATCAAACAACTCCAATAATTATTACTAATTGACTACAAAATGTAACAATATCCTTACAAAATCCAGATCCAAAATTCTGAAGTACCTAAAAATCCAATACATTTCCAAAAAAAAAAAAAAAAAAAAAAAAAAAAAAAAAAAAAAAAAAAAAAAAAAAAAAAAAAAAAAAAGAAAAGAAAAAAAGAAAGAATGAAATTCCACAAACGCTGTTGTGTTCTTGCATGCTAAAAATTGTGACAGAACTTTCAATTGCCAATAATACAAAATCATGATGAATTTTATATGATCACTCTAATCAAACTCAACTCATCTAACTTCTCTGCTATCTCCATTTCCTTGTATTTAAAAAGAAAAGAACACCGTAAGTCATTCAATGGTTGTGTTCACTTTCATCGTTTGCTAATTTTGACGCTAAGAGTTCATTGAACTTTACCATCCAAATCATGTACCCCACAACAAATCCCATAGCACATGGCAAGAACTTGTTGAATGCATCAGCACATATAAATGATGGCACAACTACAATAGGCTGCATCAAGAATTAAATCAACTGCCAAGTAAAAAACTTAAAATATTCATACAAGATAAAACGAACACAAGGGAATCAAAAAGAACTTGCATATCATTACATTTTCAAATTGATCGGCTGAATCAAATGCTGATATAATTTTGCTCCATTAGTTACATTCATTGGATACTATCAAGCGCTACTTTGACAGTCTTACTAGGGAACTGTCAATGTAGAAACTAATTTGGAGGTAAAAAAATCCATCAAAATAAGCTCATTTGCGATGGATGATGCATTTGCAACAATTTCTCAAATTCACAAGCCAACCATTCAAATCAGATTCTCACTCATAGACGGACCCACATGGGGTCAATTGACCCCACAAAAATTTCTTTTGTTTTTTTAATCTGTAAATTATTCAAATGTGTTGCCAAAGTTTTTTTTTTATTTTTTTATGTAAATTAAAAATAACTTTGCCCAATTGCACAAGCCCATTGCCCGTTACCAAAACTTTGTTTTTCATCATTTCATATGTATTTGGAGTCTTGAACAACCGTCCATTGCCCTAAAGTCCCAAAGAGAGAAGAAAATAAAGAATCGATCAACACAAAGAGATCGCCAAATCGCAATTCATATTTTGAGATTCTCTTTTCTTGTACTAATCTTGTGATTTTTCTTCCATCTAGATAACAAATGTACCATCTACTCGTTTTGACATTTGTTTTTCTTCCAAGTTCTATCTAGGTTAGCAAACATGTATTACTTGGATTCGGATGTAGCTTTAGTTCTTCCTTTAATTAGTTGCTTTTCATTTTTAAATTTGAGATATGCAAGTGCATTTTTGCTTGTTGAAACTTGAAAAATATATTATATATGTTAATATGTATCTTTGTCCGGTTGTCCTTTAATCTCTAGTCTCTAAACTCTAGTTTGTGCCTTAGTTATCTTGATATTAAAAATGAGTTTCGAAGTTCTATGGTCGTGACCTCATTTTCCCTTAAGCTTGTCCATTGTCCATAGTATAAATTTTGATTTGTTATGAGATTAGACAATGCATTTTAACCTCCATTTGTATATTTTAGTTGATAGGTGATTGTGATTTCCAAGGAGATATATGTTGCTTGTTCAAAAGAAATTATTATCAATATCAAGTTTAGACATTGTTTTCAATTTTTGACCCCACAAAACCAAATGCTTGGCTCCGTCCTTGTTCTCAATTACAATATTCATAAGTTCTCTAAATTGCATTCTTTCGGCCAGTATTCAAAGTTCACCTATTAGGTAAAAAAAATTGGTTTTTCTTTGGATTTCTAGATTGGTTTTCATGTTTCTTATTGCAACATCAGGTCTCTTCTCTGCTAATGAAGTGATCATAGCAGCATGTGAATGAAATAAGTAAAATAATATGCTCCCTGTTCATATTATACACCAGTATCTATTGTCTCTTGATTAATGGAAATATCTTTGCACTATGCACAATTTCATTCTTGCATATTTTGAGGTAACATTATTCAAAGCATTATATACTTTTTGTTACTATCTGGGGAGAACCTACTTTTTCCAGTATGGTTTTCTAAATCAATTTTTAACTCAAGATTAAGCACAGATGACCTATGGTTTTCTATAAATAGGAATCCAATGGTTATGCAATAACTGCATGACAAGCAAAGAAAGATATTTTAGAACCATATTTTTCCCAAGCATCAGACCATTTATGTCTTCCAGCCTCAAATACATCACTTCAAAGTTCTCTTTTGTTAATTTGTGAAAACTTTTGATCTTCCATGTATATGTTCCATATAACTCAGAAGGTTGAGGTCCTACAAGGTTAAAAGCATAAAGCAATGATCCTAGTAGGGGCCGGGCGGGGCTGTGCTAGAGCCCGTCCGTCCAGCCCAAATGCTAATTAAAAAAAAGATTTTAAGTAAAAAAAAAAATAATAAAAATAAATTTATGTGTGATTTTATTTATTTATTATTATTTTGGGCATGTCAACCCGTCCCGAATATTTTTCTAAATCCGCCGCTGACTTTGTAATATAGTTCACATCAATGACAAGCAAAAAATTTCAGTGAAGATCAAATTTAGACGAATATCTTTCATCTAATTCTTTAAACATTTAGATGAGATGATTCAACATATAATAAATTGTGGTGTGACGAAATAGAAAAAATATAGGATACAAAATGAAATCTGAAGAACTTTTGAAATTAAGATCAAAAGATAAACTCAAAGACCTAAAGAAAATGGTAAAATAATTATAATTAAAAAAAATTGCATTTTTGGTTGGTGATTATTTTATAATTACTTATGGTCAAACATGCTTTTTATCCATATATTTTGTAGGATTTACAACTACTACACACTTATTATCTACAAATTCATTAGGATGCAAAAGTTTTAATCACTTATGTTATATCACTTAAGTTATAATTTAATAACCAACCAAACATGCACTAAGATACTCAATTGAGTGTAAATTTTAAAATAAAGAGAACTCATTACAAACATGTTTGAGTTCAGATACTACATTCATATTCTCAATATGTTCAGAATGTTCCAGGTTTTCAGCCATGCTTCTGTGAAGATTTTATTTTCCATGGTTAACAAATGAACCTGTTATAATAATTATTTTTATTTTTATTTTTATTTTTTATTTTTTGAAATCAGAAACGGCAAATTAAAGGGGTTCCAAAACTGGCCTTCTCGATGTCATTTTCTCTTTTTTCACTTTTGTGTGCCTTGTTGCATTCAACATGATAATCAAAGAGCTCAAGGTTGTTCTAAAAGCGAAAGCAATAAACCCCGTGACTGGAAAAATTTAATAAATTAAACTCAATAAGCACCAGAAAAGCCTCGTCATATGATAAAAAGCATGTAATAAATTTTGATCGAAGATCAAGAAACATTTAAAACTCTAGCTCTTAACAATTTCTTGAAATTTTTTCACCCTTAATAAGAGCAACTTTGTCGCATATCATATTGATTTGCTCCTCGGGGAATAGCCCAGTAGTGCAAAGGACAGGAGTGAGGTTATCTCACGCCTTGCTGGCAGCCGCAGTGTAGGGGTTCGATTCTTGAGATATGAAATTGGATTCCTTATAAGCGCAGTGTACATGCAGCTCTTGTTCCCTGACCTGCTGGGGCACATTTCGCGATTTACCTCCCCCACAAAGTTCTAAGGGCGGGATGGTGGGGGTCCTCAAGGTTGGGGTTCAACCTTTATATTTATTTGTCTAAATGATATGCTAGAATCACAACTCTGGAAAATACTTGCATAGTAAACATGCCATCAAATAACCATGTCATTAGAAAGCATAGGCATACTACCTAATATGGTATCAGCACATCCACTATTCTTGACCAAACTTGGTCCTTCTATAGAGGCTTTTAAGCAATTACCATTGGGTAGTGCAACTGTATTTGACGAAATATTTCCCCCTGTACAAACATTGCAACTTGTATTTTCTGGTGACTGAAGGAAAGGAATGCTAACACTGGTTTTTTTTATAGCTTAAATTGCAAATTTTCTTCCCATTTTTTCGTTCACAAAACAAAAGAAGAGTTATCACTCGCGGAAAATAGGGCTATATGGGGAGTTTTGAACAAATGGCCCCTAACCTGTGGCCTCCATATGCAAATGGTCACTATTCTTCCATTCTTGGCGTTGACCTCCTCAATCTATTGGTTTTTGTACACTAATGGTTCGTTTCATTTGATTTCATTTATTTGACCAGTAAAAAGTTACTTTTATATTAAATGACTATTATACATATATAAGTAAATAAAATAAAATAAACGGGAATGAAAAAGATAGCTAAACCGATCCCTACCAAACTAATGCCCCACCCCAACCCCCAAACCCTCCACCAAAATTCTATGGCAGATTTTCAATAAAAAAAATCCTTTGAGCACACTATTTGCAACTTGAAAAGGCATAGACCCTTAGGAGAAAAAAAAAACCCGGATTACCAAATGTTACAGCAGCACAGGCTCTTTTTTCTGCATTAGCCATCTCTGCACGTAGTTTTACCAACTCTCGAGCCATTGAAATTAACTTATTCTCCATCAATTTACCATGCTCAAAGGAATCTGCAAATCCTTTCTTTTCATATTCAACGACACCTCTAAAAACCAACAATGAAATGTTTAAATATAGAAGACTTGGAGGAACTAAAATGGAATTGCACTTGTGGTGCTTACCTTACATGCTCAAGCTCATGACCTGAATTGTCAATTTCTGCCTTAATTGCCAGAACCTGTTGCAAATCTAAGGTAACTCTTGCCAAGTCTTGAGTCATCAATTCTCGCTTTGCAGCAGTTAATTCCTTAATATCAAACTTGCATACGCTCGGCCCTCATACCATCTACTGCTTGAATCTCATCTTCCATTTTAACAGACTTTTCACAAAGCTCCCTCATCCGTAATTCCTTTTCTGTGTGCAATGAATACACAAAATTTATCTGTCAGTGAAACTAATGTTGGGAAACCTCTAATTCCTATCTAAGTGCAACATGGGTTGCAACTAACCTATGGTTATCTACCAGCAGACCTTGGATCTCATCATGTTGAACAGCCAGTCGCTCTTCAATAATAGCAGGGTGAGGAGAAACTAAAACCTAACAAACACACAAACATTTAGTGCTAATTACCTAAGCGGCCAGTTAGGGATGTCAACGAGCCGCTCGGCCCCTAGGCTCGTTATAACTCGGCTCGTGGGCTGCTTGGGCTTGTCAAATGATGGGCCCGAGCTCGAGCCGAGCAGGGGACTTAGTCCCATGAGCCGAGCCTGCTCCGCTCCTTGAGCCCACGAGCTCTTGTCAAAAAATATGCAAATTTACAAAAAAAAAAAAAAAAAGGGGGAAAATTTCCCCAAAAAAATTTAAAAAATCTCTCCCCGAGCAACGAGCCAAGCTCAAGCTCGGCTCGCTACGAGCCCGAGCCCGAGCTGAGCTTGTGGGTTAAAGGGCCGAGCTGGCTCGACTCGACTCGACCCATTGCCATCCCTATGGCCAATCAATCAAGCAATGCAAAAA
>NW_019267893.1:86887-100545 GCF_002742605.1 Olea europaea var. sylvestris
GACTAGCTAGCTTACCCAACTTTTTATCTTAAGATTGAAATCATGATATCAAATCTATGCACAGCTTTAAAATCAAAATACAAAAATTAAAATCTACTTTTCCAATATAAAATTGACGTGCTGTGTAAAGAATTGAGCAAAGCATCATGACTTTCTGAGTTGTTTCAATTCCCGACCCTCAATGGTCAAATATGTTGTTTCATCACTTGTAAGACTCACACACTCCAAACTTGTTCTTTTAGCTCTTTTCAATTGTGTGACCTAAGGTTGTATTTTTATACTATTCTCACCTCTCTACTTTAGGTGAATCTCACTAATTGTAAGTCCATATATCAATAAACAAGGATTTTCCATAGATTGATTGCTTCAATCTTCAGAACTCAACTAAGCTAATTATCCCTTATCAAAAGTCAAATTTTCTTAAACAAGGGTTTGAGACTTAACCAAGGCATTCAGCGCGTCTTCTATTTCATGCTCCTGTTTTTCTTTTTTTTTTTTCTCAATTTTATTTCGACATTTTTTTATTTGCAACATTCTTCCCCTTAAACTTTCTAAATGACCCCTTTAGTGAGCTTTAGGCCGATAATTCCCAAGTCAGTTGATTTTAGGGGAACGGATTTTAACTCCCGTACAGACTTAATAACTAGAGTAATAAAGGCTACAGAGAGAAATTTTCAAATAAAATAGCTTTTGATGCACTGCTTAGTGCAATGTCCCTCATTAAACATCCGTCCAAGTAAACCGATTTCTAACTTGAGATTTTTGCCCAATTTCATTCTATTAACCTTGGACAATCCACACAAGATTTTTAATTTTACACATGAAATCTCCATTTATCTCAACATCTTCCTACAACGGTGAAATCTCCCAAACTATTCTAAATTTGGTCTAAGAATGTAAAATATAGTGGTTTTAGGTTTAGTTTCTAATTAAATCCTTGGCATTCTCGATCTTTATTTCGTTGCCTGGTCATCTATGGATTGTTTGCGATTCAATTCCTGACCTTTTGATTTCGCCATTTTTTTCACTATTTTTGAATTCTTTTCTTTAATTCTTTATCAAACGTTGAGTTTTACCTATAAAATGTAATATAACACAAGTTATGTCGTATACTATCCAAAGAATAATAAAATATCATCTTTTAGGAGCTTGAATAATTGTAGAAACTCCACTTATCAAAGGAGTGTGTGGAACCAGCCAAAACATAAGGGAATTCCTTCATTTCCTCAAGCAAAGTTGGATGAGGCACCCCAAGGCCTCTGGTGAAGGGTGGTTCATGGGTGTGAGGAAGAGACAACCCAACATAGGGAGACCCTTGTATTGGAACTGGTGACTCTCGGTTTCTTCTTGACATTTTTATCTATCTTAGTTTATTTTAGCAAAGGAAACTTTGTGACCAAATAATTTAATGTTTCAAGCTATTGATACAAAGCAAATGAATTCAGTAAATAAATCTAACGAAATTAAGTCACAATTGATCAAATTTCCAAAAATTACGGATTAATTCCCACAAATTAAAGACGTCCAATAAACAATTAATTCTTAGAGTTAAAACTGAATTTATAATAGTGAAACCACAAAAACTTTAACAAATGATGAACCTAAAGCTGATAACAAAAATTAAAAAAATTATCCTTTGTCATCGTTGAAATTTTAAAATTGAATAATGATGCCATGAATTAATTATAAAAATCTGAGAACAAACTATATGGCCTCTGGTAAAGGTCGTCATCTTTAATTTAGTATGTACAAAAGCTAAGATAAACAAAATCATGAAATCAACAAAAATATTAAATTAAGCATTATAGAAAACCTATCGATACATAAACTACATCAAACAAAGTACTAGTAATTTCTTTACACATTCAGTACATAAAATTAATATGTCAAGCGATCTATAAAAGATACAAAATACATCAACACACATCTTCTCGATTTGTCTATATATACTTCTTCTTCCTTGACATTGGTTATATATCTTGATTTTTCCGCAATTCCAAAATTTCTCTCTATATTTCTATCTCGGCATAGTTTTTCTTTAAAAAAAAAAATCAAGAAAAAACTAGAATTAGTCGTTCAAGAGATCAATCTTATTTAGACAAAATCCACATGAAAACCATTGAAGTATGGACGTGTACAACATTTATTTAAAAGCATTAAATCAATCAAGCTAGTGGAATCCAAGTTCTTGTTTTGCTCTTAGGTAGTCTTATCTAAGCGAGTCCTAATAAAGATCATTGGTTCTGACAAAACAATTCTAAAATTTTATTTCAAAATTGCATACGCACACAATTTTTCAGTTTCAAGTTTCTATCGCTGAAAATAACATTGGCACTCCACATTTTTCTGTTCAGCTGACATCCACCATAATCTATAGGGGCGTGCCCAGATTTTTCCCTCACAAAACGGTCCATTTCAATCTCTTCATTATTCTAGTAATATTACAACTTAGTGTTATCCTAGTAATGTTAGAATTTTGGGGTGATCCAAAATTTTTTGTTGAAATAATTGTAGAATTCTAATTGAAGTGCACATCAAGAGGAATTTTAGTTGGAGTACTTTGTAGAATCCTATTCGAGTTTAATTGTCAAATTCTATTTAAGGTTCTATTTTGAAGCCTATTGGGAGTAGGAATTGAAGAGTTCAAATAAGAAAATTTTTAGGCATTTTATTTCATCTACAACTCTACTTCTAGGGATAGATTTTTTCCTATAAATATGAGGTTTCTCTATCAGTTTTGTGAGAAGCAATTTTGTTAAGTTGTATTTGCTTTCTCTATATTGTTCAGTGATAAACATCGTTCCTCTGCGATTAATCATTTTTGTTCTTCTTTATTTTAAATTTTATTTTCGTCGTGTGATCATGTTACTTCAATATGGTCATTAAATCTCATTCTATACAATCTGATATGGGATCAACAAGTGGTATAAGAGCCTCCGCGCCCAACATATGCTGCAGAGGAGGATATCTAGGATCTAAAAGGGAAGTCGTTGAGTTAACCCTTGAAAGAGAAATTGTCGATGACAATGTTGGAGAAAAAAAACCACTAAGATATTACTACAACACGTTTGGTTCATCTCCATTCCGTGCAATGCACGACTATTTCTGATCCCAATACACATACAAACGATTGGGCAACCAGATCATATTATTACTCCATTTCAATGCTATTTGGGAAATTAAAAACAGATCTACCATTGCAAATACTCAAAACAAATACAAATTATCACATTTAATAATAAAATTGCCTTCATTAACTAATCACCGAGGAATCAGAAGCCCGACCTCTATTAGTGAATTCAGAAAGCCACAATGTCCACTAATAATACAGCAGAACAAACCTAAATCTATGCCAAAATTATAACGATTCTTGTCCTAAATAGACAAGGAGTTAGTGTCATAACCCTAAGATAAACTTTCTGCAATTGAACTCTAGACACAATACGTTAAGGACCAAGACAGCATACTTGTCCAAATCTTTTTAAAAACTAAACAACAAAGGAAACTCAGTCACGAGTTAAATTCGAAAAAGCCAAAATAATCACTTTCCGCTGCCCATGAAATTGTCATACGTCACAGTATTGCTATTCCAGACGAAAATATTCAACTCTTGCAACCCTTCCATCTACTTGAAGATGAATTTCTCTTGAAACATAGGATTTTCCTTCGTGATGATTGGAGCTCACTAACAAGAACCCAATCAAAAGTGAAGGAGAACATAACATAGACAACATAAAATAGACAAACTAAATCTGTAAGTTTCATTTGTCATGGGGAAAATAAAATAAAAACTAGAGAAAGAGGTAGAAACCAAGAAGGTGGAGTGAAGGAATTTCAGGAAAATTCAGATATAAATCACAATCGATCATGTGATGGTGATTCCCTTGTCCACCTTAGAATTAACTCACTTCTAATGGACAAAGATGCTAAATGTAATTAAAGCAAACACTTACGAGACAAAAACATGTTTGATCTTTACAATTTTATTGGTAAGTAAAAGACACTTTTACACAAACTACATCGCTTCATCTCAATTTGAATTATTATTATGCCGGGTATTCTTCTTCTCCTGCCCGAAGTTATTCCATATTATTTCCTTCCTCGTGACATCCTCCTCCTTATATAAACCTTGTCCCCAAGGTTTGAAATCTGGAAATTTGGCTTGAATTAGTTTTGCATCTGCCCATTCTGCTTTGTCTGCTGAATCATTGCCATTGGACTATCCATTTGAGTAACTACATAATTATGCCTCTTAATAACTTTTTTCTTATAAAACTCCAAAATTTTACTAAGTATGACAAGTGGCATAGATAGCAACATAAGAACTTTTTGAGTCTATTAGCGTATCTCTAAAAAGTTTAGGACATAAGTGCAAATTAGTAAAATTATCCTTTTAGTTGAAAATTATTGGACTGCAAATGATAATATCAAGAGATTATCATTTGCGAAATGTCAAGTTTGGGTAATTTAGCGAATTTTAGAAAGTTGAGGACTAAGTAAAAATTATGAAAATGTATAAGAATCATAATTTTAAGTCTTTAGAATATTGCAGCGATCTCTCTTAACTTAATAGTAGGTTTTATTTGCTCAAACCTGAGATTGGATCCTAAATGCAAAAAGTGCTAGGTTTTAGAGACAAGAATGTGACAAGTCAAGATTATTTAGTGATGAGAAGGATCACCAGATGGTGAGGATTTTGATTTGGACATTCTTCATACTTTTGAGATGTTTAGGGACTAAAGTGAAAATATAAGTATAAAATTTTAATTTTTTTATTTATTGGGCCAAATAGTTTTATTAGAGGAGCTAGAACTATCATATCGGTAACAAGATAATTCCAGTTTAAAAACAACCCTTTATGAGAAACCATGTTGATTGGAGACTCGTAGAACTTATTATTGTGTTTTTGGTAATATTCCTTTAATTGTAACTTGGAATACAGTCTTAGTGTCTTTGAAAAATGCTTTATTTCCTTAAAACATCATTTTCTGGATTCCACTTTTTATATGTTATACGTATTTGACTTTTGTGCTCTACGTTCATAATTTTTGGTTGGCATTTGCTAGGTCAAAATAGTTTTTGTGACTCGCTACGCGACCAGGAAAAAGAAACCAGCATGCTAACACTTTCTTGAATTATTTAATTGAACATTTAACATTAAGAAACTTATTTTTAGTAATGTGTCAGGTTGCTAAAATTCGGGGCGTTACTTTTCCGAAGTAGGAACAAAGGTTTCTCCTCTTTTTCTCTTGATTACCTACAGGAGGAATATAGAGAATCTTTCTCTCCATCCTTCCTCTTTAATAGTGACACATGGAACACATAATGAATTCTAGCCTCAGCCGGGAGTTCAAGATATTAAGCCACTTCTCTCGCTTTCTTGTGAATCTTGTAGGCCTATTGTACTAGTAGCTAATTCTGATTGATCATTGTCATTACTGATTGCTGTTTATAGGGATGTAGTTTCAAATAGACCCAATATCCTTCATCAAGTTTCCTTTTAGTCTTTTTTGATCAGCGTATAGTTCCACTTCAGCTCTAGCCGTTGCCAAATTCCCCTTCAGTAACTGGTCTCTCTTATGTCTTTCTTGTAGAAGCTCCTCCACCGCTGCTATGTTAGTTTGTTGATAGGTACCTAGAGTCAGTTGAGGTGGTTTAATACAGTACAGTGCCTTGAAAAGGCTCATCTTGATAGCTATGTGTAGAGTTACATTATACCACCACTCTACTAAAGATAATCACTTTGCCCATTGTCTATGCTGCATTTAAGTCCTATACCTTATATACGTATCCAAGCTCTGGTAAAGTCTTTCTGTTTGCCCATTTGATTGGAGATGGTAAGCTGAGCTTAGTTGTAATTTAGTACCCATAAATCTTGTTAGGCTTCTAGTATATTGGCAATACTTTAGACAAATGGATTAATGTAAAAGAGTTGTAAAAGTCAAAAAATCTTTTGAAGTTGGTAATATAGTCCTTGAAGGAGTCCAAAAAGTTCACACATGATCATTGGAATGCAATTAGAAGTCTAAAAGATATCAAAGAGACGCATAGATTATGTTCCAAATTCTCAGTTGTAAATTGCAAAGCATTTTTTGCATAGAAAACATTGGAATTTGACAAGGCTATTCTAAAATATTTGTATTCCTTTGAGTTATCTGTCCAATGCATTTTGAATCATCTCAATCGAACATTAGAAGAGAAAGTTATGATAAAAAAACTAACTATTACTCAGCTGTCGCTCGCTTGTCGCTAACAACTCACTCGAGCGACAGTTGTATCCAGCCAAATCCTAGGTCATGATTTGAAGAGTTTTATATGGCCTATGACACCTATTGGCCCCCATCTATAAACACATAAGTCATGGATGATTTTTTAAAGGTTGCTCATTGTGCTTTCACATCTATAACACTTTCATATTATTGTTCAAGAGATCCAAGGCTCAATTCATTGGTGAATCCATCATATTCATTCTTGTGATCCGACAACCAACTTTTGGAAAAACATCAAGGGTCGTGAATACAAAACACCATGCTTCCTTAATCTTTTGAGGAAGGGACACTCTCATTGGAGAATTGAGAGATGTGGATTAAATAGCAATTATAAGCACAAGAACAGGCGATTCTTGATATTCCACTTGGAGAGACATTCAGCATAAAACCAGGAGGTTGTATGAGATAACAAATTGGGCTGCAGGAGATAGATCAGGAAGTTCAGCATGCTGGAGGTATCTACGACAGTAAATCGTGAGACTGTGGCAACGGGTCTTAGTGGATACAAGTGTTGGAATTGCTGTATGTTTCCTCAACTGTTTATAGTGGAGGTAACTGGCTTGGTCCCGGAGTTTTTCCCACGTTGGGTTTCTCCGTCAACAAATTGTGCATTGTTTACTGTTTTCCATACTATTAAAATTGCGGTATTCAAACATGGGATTAATTGGATTGTATGCTTAATCATCTAGAAACTAATTAAAAGTTACGTGTTTGCTTTAATTAGTCGATTCTGCACATAAGGTCGAATTAATCGGTAATCTGGAACGTAAATTCGGTAACTTAAAAAGTTGAAGTGTTATTAAAACATTCTAGATTCTTTCAAACTTGAATAACTTCGGCCAAAACCCACTTGTAAAATTTCTCTCTGTCGGATATTAGACTCTATAGCAAGAGGACATGTAATTTTCGTATGTTTTCCATAAATACCTAGCCATTGTTGCTACAGCAAGGGATGTGTTAAGGCCGGAAAGTGCCCATATTTTGTGAACCTATCACCACCATCATTATGGAATTCTTACATCCAATACTTGGCAACCCTTGAATGGAACGCATTGTGGTGTGGCTCCAAGAATGTTAAGTTACGGACAAGGCTGAAATAGTCCACGGTAGGGTATGTTCTCACTCTGACACTTCTGGCAAATATCAAATTGTAGTACTACATCCTTGATGTCTTTTTGGTGAGAATTAGAAACCCTAATTTTATTACACCAAAATCAATCAATTTGCAAAATGAAATAAAGACATGCACCTTCTTCCGCCATTGCAATAATTCACTATGATGGAAAAGCTTTATAAGAGAAAATCATATACCCTATCTTTTTTAACCTCTCTCTCTTTTTGATGGTAACTTAAAAGTCTAATGATGGCTCCCTATTTCTAAAACAAATTAAGGAAAAATCAAAATTTATAAAAACTCAAATTTGTAACATGAATTTTACACATACACAAATTCCTAAATTGTCTTGGTCAAATTTTGGTCCTAATTATAACTCACCTCTCAGTTTGTTATCAACTCACAAATCAATGAAATATTGATCAATATTTCAAAGCATGAAGAATATCAGTAAATCAATACATGAAACAATTGAATATGAGAATCTTGAGAATTGAAATTAAATGTTCAAAACTAAGTTACATCGTTTGTCCCATCTATTAATTTAGTTATATATGCTTAATGGATGAAGAACAGACAAAGGTTTTAGAGTGCATCATCGGATTTAAAGGAAAAACAAGAAAAAATATTATATTCTTGCACTAAGAATTCGCCATCTTCAATCCACGTTCTTGAAACCTAGCTAGGTTTTTTTTTTTCCCCCTCCCTTGTATGTTCTATTTTTCTCCTGTATGTATCATGTGTAACCATACTTTGTCTCCTTTATTTGACCTAGATTAGATCTTTATTAGCACTCCAACTGCCTAAAAAGGACCAAAATACCTAGAAAATAAAATTTACAAAACTTGAATTTCTTCACAGAATAGGCCGTGGTCGGGCCATGGTTTGCTTACACAGGCGAACTGTGGTAAATTGGTTGTTTTCTGTTAATAACTTGCAACCTCGATTTGCAAAATACGATTGGGTTAATACCATGATATTCAAGGAGCACAGCTTCATATCTGAGGGGTTCAACTAATAAATCATAAAATGGATACAAGTTTTGAGTTATTAAAAAAAAAAAGAAAAAAAAAAGAAAAGGAAAATCATTATGTCCTTATTTGCTGCTAAAAATTGACTCTCGAAGAAGTTTGGCAACTATCAACTTTTTATACTTTGGTTCCTAATCATGTTTTTCATACAAATTTGATCATTTTTAATCAAATCTTCAGTATTGATCTTACAACTTTCAAAAGCAGCCACGATGGTCTTAAAACTACATACTCCTCTAAAATTGGTCCTTTCAAGTTTTAAAAATGTCCATAGTTCTTAAACTTTCAATAAGTTGAATTTCACTCTCGAAACTTGCAACTTCCCTCCAATTTCTCTTGTGAAGCTTTCTATCTATCTCTTACAATCCAAATAGTCTTTTAACTGCTTGAACCAACTCTAGTTAGACTCAAAAGCTTTATTTTTTGCACCAAATACATTCCATGTTAGATTTTACTTACCATTATAATATTTATTACATATTTAAGTAGAAATTCACTCAATTTACAAATATAATTAAATTTATAAGCCCGAATTAGCGTTCAAAACACACTTATCAGTTAGTAAAAAGGTTAGTAGAGAGTCGAATATGCGATTTAGAATTTTTGGTTTTTATCAGATCACATTCTTTTATGACAGACTTGCAAGTATGCAAGAAAATTCAAAATTAACAATCAATGCAAATACACCACTTGGAAGACTTCAATGGTCTCCCAAATTTTGTGTACAATATTTATTTCTGGCCTTGTCATATTAAAGTCGTCTTCTTGCATATTGTATTTGCAAGCGTCCTATATAGTGCAGTTCTATCAAGAGCAGTATTACTCACTATAACAGCCAACCATTTTATTATTTTCAAAGAAGATGTTAAAGAAAAATCGTATCAACTTTCTTTCACTCTTGTTTTCTTTCTTCTTAATCTTTACTAGTTTCATTCAACTTGGAACACCCGCAAGGACCACAACCCTTGAGTTCCAGACCAGTGGCAAATCCAAACTACTTGGTAAGTGCTTCATAATCTTTCTTTTTTACTTCTCATTCATTCTACATGATCAGAAAAAATAAAGGTCATTCCAGCTTTTCTTTGGGTTGAGACTTTTTATCGATGTTTATGTCTTTTTCCTCGTGCCTTTTATCTGATTGTAGAAGAATCATGGAATACTGATGGCTATGTTTGTGGATACAATTCGCCATATGCTTGCAACCTAAAAATCCTCATTTTTGTAGTAATTAGTCTAAAACTTTAAACTCTAACCCTAAAAAAATGAGATTTGTTCTTACTCTTGTACATCTCACCTTACATCAAGTTGTTGCATCTCAAAGGTTATTATATGTCAATGTTTACAATTTGAGCTTTTTATAAATCAAAAATTTCGAACGGATTGTAATATAAGTTGATGAATCAAAGCGTTCATTCTTTTACAATTCAAACTTTTTACTTTCTTGTATTATTAATAAACTTAAGTGATTGTTTTAATTTTTTTATAACGCATGGCAATTGAATTTGATATATTCATTGCTTGCACTGTGTTGTACCTTTTTGTTATTGTGGGTTCGTCATTCTCCTTTTAAATATTTATTTTTCATTTTTTATACAAAAAAAGCGAGTTCAATACGTGGACTATAATTTTATGATATTATATTGGCTATATATTTAATTATAATTTTTTATACCAGTTAATTTTACAAGTAGAAGAATTCAAGCATTGTTCATGATTAAATTATATGCCTAGTATGCATCTCTTAGAGATCGAATAAGATTTATTAAGAAAAGTAATTTTTTCTCAAATTATAATTTCATTTTTTTATTTCTTTATTTTCTCCTATTTTGGTGACTTTTAGTATCTAACATTTTGCTTTTTGAAAATTTTTTTAACTCGATTTTCTCCATTGCACATATATTTTTTGAGCAGCAGCGTATTAGTTATATGTACCAAAAGAGTCTATGTGAAATATTTATTAAATAAATGTCTATAAAAATGTTTGGATAATACCGAAATTGAATCGAAATGGACTGTTAAGGGTTGGATTTGGTTTCAATATGTGCAAAGACTCGAATGGTTCCATTTGCGAAGTACCTGAAGCATAATAGATGGTTCTCGGTATTGAAATGCTAGGACCGACCCACCCGATGCCCAGACCTAAGATAAGGTGAGCATTGTGTTGAGTATAAAAATGAAATTCCTCTTCTAGTAAAAATGATTTACAGCGGTGTGTTCAGGAAAAGTTTCATCTTTCCATTAATCAAAAAGATTTGCAACAGTTATGATTTTATATTTTTGTTGGACCTCAAAGAATTAAAAAAAAATTATTATCTTATGCATTTAGTGGGGTTATTAATTTAGTATGCTAGCTTAAGTTGGGACCAAAGAATTTTATTATTTAAGCGAGATTATTCATTTATCAAACATTCATTTATTGAGATATTACTATAGTAGTAGGCAACGCATGTGCCCAGGTGAAACCTTCTATAATATTGGTCCCTAGGTCATCAACTGCTTCCCGAAAGTGAGGTCCCATTTTGACCTGATAATTCTTGATATGGCTAATGATTTCTCACTTGATGGATACGTCCCATATACCCTTTTTTTATTAGCACAATATAAATCATGCACCAATTTATCCAACAACCGTAACGTTAAGGGCAACCACAAGCTGATAGTTATGAGTACTCAAGTCAGGGCTACAAACCAATATTATCAAAATGTACAAAGACATTTTTCTTAGCTAATCCTTAAACACCGTCATCAGCTTTTGTAAAGTAGCAAGCGCATTGGTAAAGCTAAAGGGCATTACCTTGAACTCATAGAGGCCTTCTGTGTCTTAAAAGCAGTCGTGTGGACATCCTTGCAGGTTATCTGTTAGTGTAAACATTTCAAGTGTACAATGTCAAATAATAAGTAGTAAAGTGGACCTAAAGAGTCCGAATTATCATTCCACATAGACTATTACTCAATTATTGGCTTGACTACTCCTAACTTCTAGCTATTTGAGTGAAAACAATAGTCAATGGTTTGTGATTATTAATGCAAAAATTACGAAACTACGAAAATAATTAAGAAGTGTGCAAATCGACTATTTGAATTTTAATTTATGTGCACCTAGTGTTAAGGTTCATGAGTTTACCATAGTTATCACTCTAATCCTAATCACCAAATTTCTATAACAATTAATTCTATATATGAGATCAAATTCTCGAAATTAATTGAATTACACCTCTCGAATTCAAACAAATCATACTTAATTAAGTCAACCGACTATATCTCTGTTTAAATCTGAATTGTTTCTTAATTAAGAACATTCAATTACAAAGGAATTCAATTGAAGACCAAAATATTAGTAAAAGTGTATCATCGTTGTATCCAAATTTTGATTTTTACTACATGGTTTAAACTACTCACATCTCAACTCTTTACTATTCACAAATCAATGAAACAGTGACTAATTATTTTCAAAGCATAAAAATACAAATAAAATGAGATATACAAATATCAATTGAAACTTAAAATTTAATAACTTAAATCAAAGGTTCAAACTATGCTACATCGTTCATCATAACTAGAGAATTTAGTTACTTATAATAATTGGAAAGCACATTGAATTTTAAATAGAACATCGAGTTTGGACTTTATCTTTGTAGAGGAGAAAGGAAATTATTGCAAAAAGAAATCCGTCTTCGAACTCCAATGAAGCCAAATCCGTGTCTTGAATGCTATTTTTCTCCCAAAAAGTCTTTGCTATGGAATGTTAAGAAATAATCCTTTCTTGACCTAATTTAGCCCCTTATATAGTCCTTGAGGCATAAAAAACCATGCCAAGAAAAATACCCAACGTTCCCCTATTTAAAAATCAGAAAATAAATAAACCATCGTACTCGGGCTTCGGAATGTCCTTCCCTGGTCCTCAAACTTGTGCACATGATCAAATTGATCCCTCATCTTCCAAGAAGCAGGTTCCCTAGTCTAGGTTACTGTATTCAGTCCTTCCACTCAAAATTGTCCAATTAAGCTCTGATTGACCTTTTTGCACAATCCACCTCAGAGTCAGGTGTTATACCTATAATCATAATATACACACAACTTTGAGTAGAAATTCGATCAATAAATCAATATTCTTAGAGTTCAGAAACCTAATTAAGGTTTAAGGGTGAAAATACATTTACCATACTTGCTCTTTCGTAGTCTCGAACAAAACTATATACTCAGTTTTTGTAACATACAAGCATGGAAAAATATAAAGACTCACTTGGTTAGATAGTAAGCCATTTTTGACTCACGCTTAAAACTACTAAGTTAAACTTCAACAAACTTCAAAAAAAAAATGTTACTAAAATAATTAACTTACCTTACGCTTGGCCGGTGTATAGGTGTAAATATCCAAATTTTATCATCACCTAGAAATAGTCAAGATTGCATAAAAGAAATTTTTTTCAAGTTGGCTCAATCCTAACCCTCAATGATAAATTTATATTATTTTCCCTCTCGCAAGATGCATACACTTTTAAACTAGATATTTATTATCTTTCTCGATATTTTGTTTCTAAATGTTTCTCTTAATCGACTTTTTGCTTTTTCCACTCAAGTCTGATAAGAATAAACTAATAAAAGACTAGGCACATGAACATTCTTCTTTATTTTCAAATATCTCACTCTTCAAGTTTCCGCTAAGCAAGTCAAAACCACAACTTATCTACCTTTCAATATTTGATGTCCAAGGCATAGCCACGATATGCACGTCTTCTATTTCATGAACATATTTTTTATTCTTATTCTTATTCATTTTTTTTTCTTTCTCATTTGTAGGTAGATATTTTGCACAGACATTTGTGATAATGCTACGCCATATCTTCCCACTGTTCTCTTCATTTTTATGTTCTTATTATGTAATGATTAGTGCAATATCCTTTTTAGGACTAGGAGTTAGGATTAGATACTTAGCATATGTTCAATACCTAACTTCCACCTATTAGTCAAAATTACTCCATACATCTATAGTACACACAGAATCAAGAACACGCCTATTCATTTCAACCAACAACTTAAAGTTTGAACCATACTTACCCCATAAATGATTATTAAAGAAAGAGGAATCGAAGAAGTTTCAAATGAATATAGTTGAATCAATTGGATGAAATGGAGAAGTGCTATAGGAATTTAGAGTGATAGGATGATCATTTTGAAATACCAATTTTACAAAATATATATATATGATGATCATTTTTAAATACCAATTTTACAAAAAAAAAA